>NC_072459.1:7496500-7796500 GCF_027596085.1 Anoplopoma fimbria
AATAGTATTATTGCAAAAACCTTTTGCCTCAGTTTCACAATGTTAATGCGTGAGCCTTCTGCATCAAGATACTACACAAAAGGCTGCATTCAGCATCATTATATAGTTCCCAAAAGGCAAAATTTGAAGCAGGGATGAGATCAAGTTGCTACCATGGAAATATTATTGGTTATGTGAGACTAGTCCAACAAAATCCACCTACCAAAACCTCTGAAGATCATTAATTAACATGTTTAATCTGTACAAAAACACAAAAGTATCACCGTGAAGTTGCGGTTTTATAGGAAAATATGCATTTAGGAGTGGGAGTAACTTCCTGACATCAAATTGCGCGTCAACCTCACAGACCACAATGATGACAAGACAGCAAGAAGTGATAGGCCAAGAGATGATTGTATTTTCAGGGTCTCATTGTCCTAAACGTGTCTAATCTAACTGGATCCTAACATTAAACTTGCTATGCTCTTCCGGACATGTGATAAACAAAACTCCTCCAAACCAACCTTCTCAACCTTTCCGAATCAACTTTACTTAAATAGTTTAAGATGCTTGTGTTTGAGTCAGATATAGCTGCCTGTTTGTCTGCACACATTGGTTTAGTTTACATGAGAGAGGCTGCGGGTCTATTAAACTTATATCTACATGATGGAGATGTTAAAGAAAAGAAGAGAAAGTTTAAGAAATGCAGCTGCTGGTTATCCAGTGGACTTTTAAAGAGACGATCGTGAGTCATTTCTCTTTGATGGGCGACCATATTTATTCTAGTCATATTAGACAGATGAGGATTCACAACAAGAAGGAAGGAAGAAAGACGAAGAACAGAGTTTCCCCTAATGTACGATGATTTTGCGGAGGAGGCGACAAGTGCAAAGTTAGCTTGACCCACAGTCAGAATGGACACAATTATGAGCATAATATATTTTTTAAATCCTTTAGTTTGGGAGAAAAAGAAGCGACTGTGTGGTTTCTCTGTGACTAAATGTCACAGAGAAACCGCTTGACTAAAATCATATTTAGCAAGTGGCCAGCCTGTATGAGAGAAGAACTGTGTAGAAAAATATGTTCCCCATACAATATATTCTGGGCAATATTTGTTAAAAGCCCTACCTGTTTGTCCCCTGGTCAGTTTAAGTCTATCTAAAGAAATCCAGCAGTGAGCCCAGACAATCCATCAGATCAACAGGAGTGTGGCACACTTTGTTATTTACCCAATTATCAGACCGGGGAAGCAAATCTGTCAGAAGTGAGATGTGGCTGAGCTATTGATCTGTTTATACAACCCACATCTTTTCCTCTCCAGCAGCATCTATTAGCACTGCCTTTTCTCTGTCTTTGACTCGCTGTAGCAAGGGTGGAGCAGCGCAGGCCGTTTACGTCGCCATAGCCATACCGTCATCAGCATTTCTTTTAAAACTGCATGTGTTATATGCTCTACTTTCATTCCAGTGTGGCCATGTATGCTAATATATTATCTTCAAAGCGGGGAAATGCATGAGCCGTCACTTTTTCCTCCCTAGAAACAAAATCCACCTTAACAGCTTGAACACATATTTGAATCATTTGCAGAAAAATATTCTCTCACTTGGGCAAATCAATGACCTAGATACGTTAAAACCAACATTTCTCGTACGTCATGAAAGGCTCATTTTCACGCAACATTATTCATTATATGTTCTCGGCCTCCTTCCTTTGTAGCTACACTGGGCAATATTTACTTAAATCTATAAGCAGTAGGAGATGCCTTAGTCTTAAATGTATAATCTCCCTTTTACACACTATTTAATACTATAGAATTAACAATCAGGGTGCTAATATTTATACGTTTCAGCAACAAGGAAAATTACGTTATTTTGTCTTTTAATTTTCATCTTTTGGGTCTGAAAAGTGAAGCTGAAGCTGAAGTGTCTTACACCTGCATTCTCTCTAATGTCCATCAGGGGGCGACTCCTCTGGTTGTATAGAAGTCTATGAGAAAATGACTCTACTTCTCTCTTGATTTATTCCCTCAGTAAACATTGTAAACATGAGTTTATGGTCTCAATCTCTAGTTTCAAGTCTTCTTCAATACAACATGATGTTCATTTAGTAAATGTGGTCCATTAAGAGTTAAGGGCTATCTTGTGATTGACAGGTCGCTACCACAGCGTTTTCCGGTCTGGGAGTTGTCCGTGTTTTTTCCTTTTTCCTTACAACGTGTTTTCAGTTAATGAAAGTTAATTGTAACATTTTAGTCGCCTAAAAATGTCTTATTCAGCGTTCCGATGTACTTAGATTAACGCTCTCGTGACACTTCGGTCAAAAACCAAGATGGTGACATCACAAACCAAGATGGTGATGTCAAAAACCGAGATGGCGAAGTCAAAAACCAAGAAACACTAACACAATTTACCATAACTTAATGTTGATAATATAGCCCCATGAAAGTCACTTTAAGTTATTACAAATGCTGAGAGTTTGTTAAAATGCAGTATTTTGCCACCCAATAGGAATTAATCAGAAAAACAAAGGCTTCATGTGATTATTCTGAAAGGCATAATCTCCTCTGTGTGCACAAGCAAAGACTCAGCATCGGCAGGGAATTAGACTCAGTAGCTGCGACTCACTAAAGCTCAGAGGTTTGAAACTGTGGCCCTGTTCTCACCTGGTCAACCCGTTCTCAACCAGTCAATCACTGGCCGATCAGATCTTTAAATACGTCAGTTCACAGCTGGCCGTATTTTCATTACAGACACTGAACACAGTTAATCTGGTCCTTGTGCATGAATGATGTAGTGAACCTTAAACTCACCTGACTGATCAGCTGTTTCTACTGTCAGAGTCTTCCTGGATATATTTATAATGTCTTCCTCTCTAGACATGAAACATGGGCAATACAAGCTGACATGAAAGAACAATTTAAACTTGCCCATTTAAAAAAAAAAAAGAAAAAATCCCAAAAGACCTCTCTGTTTTCCTTTCATACATGGTTTTGTTTCCTGTTCTCAACCTCTACTCCTTCTACTCTGTTTAATGGCAGTTTACAGACTAGCCTATAGCGCCAACTTCTGACCAAACGGCTGTTACTGAGTTGATTCACTCCAAACTACATGCACGAAATTCGCATTATTGTTTTTGATATTTGAAAATACCCAAACCACCTCTCAATGTGGTCTGAGCGATCTGATGTCAAGGCATCCTCAATGTGTTTTGGGTGGGTTCACACCTGTACTTAAATCTGCCAACTTGTGATCGAATCAACCAAGACTCATGTGTGAACAGGGCCTAGAAGCATATTTTAACTTTGCTGTTGGTGCACACATGATACAAAAGTCCAGGAGGGTTTAAGTCTGGGCCACAAAAAAAAAGACTTGATGACAACTTACAACTGATCGTTGGCAGTCTGAAAGGTCACATCAGAAATGTGTTGGCGTGGGAAATGCTGGATCACTTGCAGCAAATTCTGAGCCAGAATCAGCATATTGTTGCAGAGTTTTGGGGGGTTTCTGCCATTGAAATGAATTGACATCCTGCCAAACCTACAGTGGCAAGACAATGCCACCATTCCCTTTGAAAAGAAGATGATGTCTCTTATTAAATGATCAGCAAATCCAGTGAAAACACAGTAAATTGCGAAGAAAGGTATGGGAAAGTGGAAACGCCTTAACATATACAAAGTAGATTCTTACTTCAAGACGAACCTAAAGCATTTACAGAGCAATGATATCAAGAGTAAACGTATTGATGTTTTCCATTTAGAGTTAGTTTAATGGCTGGAAGAGAACTATGAATTTCACACATCTCTCTGTGTTTCCATGGGTGAAAGAACCTTTATGCTACGGTTGTTTGCATGCCTCTTCCCCTGGGATTATTCAACAAAAAGCTGCAAATATGCAAAGCAGATTAATTAGTTTCCCAAGGTCACCTGTACAGAAGAGGGCTCCATGCGTTAATATGAGATTTGTCTGCAGACGGGTGGATATCTTCAGACGAGCTGCTGCACGGATTGCATTGATATTTGCTCAGGAGTTAACGAGGCTCAGTGCAAGGCTCCATTTGGCAAAAAAAAGTATTTATGTTTAATCCACAGCCTCGAAAAACCGCAATGGTTTGAGTTGTTAGAGCATCTTAGTTCTGGTGGCTTTAACCGGAGGGTGAGCGTGTGCACCTCAAAGTCCACAGTTCATTTGAATCCAGTCCTAAACCCGACAAACTCCACGTGCTGACTCAAGACGAGGCTTATTAGCTCTAATCCCCTGCAACCCTCTGTGTTTGTATTATCAAATAGGATTAGACGGATACCTGTATGTAGGTTTACCAATATATTGGCTCAACTTTTAACTCAGTAACACCAACAAGTCAAATAATCCTCCTGTGATACGACGGGTTCTCTTTGACTATAGGAACATACATCTGGGAAACTATCTGGGTCATTATATTTGAACTGAACATCGTTTTTACATTGTTTTAACAAAGTTATTCGAAAATAAATATTTTCTTAGCATCCTAATGTATTTTAAATTGTTCCCGACCATTTAGTAGTTTGTAATAGATGCTTTATAAACCCTTAACCGTCCATACCATAACCTTCTTTGTGCTTGTTACGGATTTCTGCGACCAGCATGAATGCAATGAACAATGCAATAATAGTCTTCTAATTCAGGCTGCAATAACGTTTTTCTTTATTATCGATTCATTTGATATTGCTTTGGCAATTGTTGGATTTTTGTCACAATTTCCTTAAACCCAATGTTATGTATAGTATAATAATTATAAACTTTATTTATACAGTATCCAGTAGTAGAGAGAATGCAAGTTTTAAGACTCTTCTGCATTGGCTTCACTCTGTTTGAGCTATTTTCAACCAAGAAGTTCATATAAATTAGCTAAGAAATGTCCATATTACCAGCAACATTGATGTGTTTCACCACAGTAGAGTTGAATAATTTTGCTTTTTTTGCCTTAAAAAACATATTTGCCTTGTTGGACAAACTGTCCAAAACTTGAAAGTATTGAATTTATTATTCTATAAAGGAGACAAATGCATCAAATCTTTACAATTGAGTTGTCAAATGCTTAAAGGTTAACAAGCCTTCCCCCTGATGTGTTAACCACATATCTCATGTGTAATCATCATCAACCACGCGTATACATGGAGGTCTCCATCTCATTCTTTCAGCAGGTTTACTCAACAGCCTCAGATGACAATGATCAAGTGAATGGGATCCAAGCCACTTAAACGGACCATTAAAGAGAATTAGCCACCTCATAATCGCAAGATACTGTAGCACATTACATGGAATGGCTAATTAATTTCTCATGAGTGGCTGCATAATAAAAAAAGAATTGGATCCATAAGGTGTGTAAGAAGGAAATGGAGGCTATAAAGTAATTACAAAAATACTGAATTAAGGATGAGACACTATAAACAAACACATTGTTTTTCATGCACTGGTCAGTTTTGCTTCCATAAGTTTTTCTTTCAGACTAGTGGAAAGAAAACATCCAAAATACACATTTAGTTATTTATTTTACAACTTTGTCTTTTTGCGTCTGTAGATTTCTCCTAAATTCAGCAAAAGTTAACATTAGATAATGTCTCATTTGCATATTTAAACTTAACATTTCAGAAAACTTGTAATACAAAAAGTATTAATATTTTTGTCAATAATAAAGTGGGGAAGTTTCATGTTGATATCTATTATTTTAAAAAATTACCCTATTCACCTGTAGTGTCTTCAAAATGTATGTAATTTAACAAAACATATCTTTAAAGGAGTTTTCTCCAAATTAGTTTTTTCTCAGACTCTGATCCAGAAATCTCCACTTCAGTAGCTCTTACATACACCAAACTTTACAGTTTCATTCCTCTCTCTATTCTGAAGGTTTTTACATCATTCATAGCCTGATTTATACAACATTTTAATACCTATAAGTTTCATAGTGATATCTATGAGTTTAATGTTTTCATCTGTGTTGTTTCCCCTGATTAAACCGATTAATTAACTAATCCTGCAATGAATTATTTCACTAAAAGTTAATGACACAAGACTGAAATCAATCTTAACTCAACACACATGCAGGTACTGCCCTCTGTTGGATCGAGCAGCTCATTGCATGTATTGACAGGATCCATCATATCAGTGTCGCACCACAGGATGGTACAGTGGTGCATTCTAAACCCATCACAGCAGTAATTCAAGGAGTTCATGCAGGAGAGCGTCAGCGTTTTATTAAGGAGCAGACCTGAAGAGCCGGTTTACAGCTCTCTGTGGAGCCTAACTGTGTTAAAGGGAGGGATCGTGTTCAGATCAATGGCGACACACACGGACACTTGTCTTCCCCAAAGAGCACACAAAGGCACAAATGTAAAATAAGGGCTGTTTAATGGAAGCCGGGGTGTCATATTGTAGGAACATCCCTGTTGTGTTCTCCACCTCTGTGAATCTGAAGCAAGACATTTTAGAAGGTGAATAACAAGATGGTAAAAAAAAAAAAGAAAGCTTAATTTGACCAAAATTCTATATGACTTCCTGCGTTTTTTCTGAGAGTTAATTATGCCAAACTGACGTCATCGATCTCATGTTTGGTGGAACAAAACTACAACTTGCAGATAATTGCCTCAGGGTACTTTGGAATCAATACTGTGCCAACATATCAGGCTGTATTGGAAAGTCTCTGTATGGGTGATTGCTTGCTCCATCAATCCGTCTACGAGAGCCATTTCCTGTAGTCGCTGCCCTACCCTGCTCCTCTTTGTGTGGAAAGAGTAAACCAGCCAATTGAGGCAGATATTTTTCCTCTCATTGTCCTTTTCTGACTTCTTAAACTACAAAAAAAAAGAAACATCCGAGCTGCTTGGTAGAAGTTTGTGAAATCGTTTTTTAACGGACCAACGGAGGCGTCAGCCTGAGTGGTTTGGGGTCTATGGATATCCTCAGGGGACCGGAGAGCTCCTCGCACTGGATGCACCATCATGGACTGACCGCCTGCGATGGTAGATGATGGTAAGGGGATGTTGGTGGTCACAGCATTCCTCTTGAGGAGGTGGAGATAGCGAGGGAAGGGTGGGTGGATGGGTTGTTTTTAGTGGGAATCTGTAGCAGTGCGTGTTTTTACTGGTTTGTCATGGTCGCAACGGTGGGCGGACATTTTTGGGGGGTTTGTCAGCGTCTCCTTCACATTTCTGGATACTTATGATAGTTAAGAGATTTAAAAATTATTGTTGATTCTTCAAAAAAAACAGACAAAGAAAGCTTGATCCAGAGCTAAAGGTGGGTGTTTGTCTACTTGGTTACTTCTTTTTGTCTGCTTTGAACTGTTGGAGCTAAGTGAGTTTATTAGATAGAATATGTGTTAATCCATAATGCTGATTTGGGGGGAAAAGTCAACATTTTAACAATTAAAGGCCTTTTAACAGTGGGAGTATTTCTCTCTTGGTGCAATTAGATTATTTATCACTATATTTATATATTACTGCTGTTTTTGTCAAGAGTACTTTACTTATTTACTTTATTATGCGGCAAAAAGTCGCCATATTTTTTACGGAATAAGGGTTGGGTCTTTTTAAGCTTTCAAACCACTAATAGCTACATCAACCAATCACATTGCCTCTAAACTACAATGGGAAACAATACGGATGCTGTGTAGTCCAAAACAAAAGGGTGTGTAATACCTTTCACAATAAAAGCATATAAACTGCGTAACTGTTTACCAGTGGGAACTTAAATTCACTCAGAGCAATTTCGCTAAAAAGAAACTCGATAGAATATCTTAAGGTAGCTTTAAGTTGTACTACAGTTTACATCACACAGACTGACAGACGTTGCTCAGCTTGCACAAATGTATTTGAAGCTTTTATTGAAAAAGGGCTGCAACCACCGTAAATTTGCAGCGCTGCAGAGTTTTGTTGCGAAATATTTGAAGCCGAGTATTTTGCATTTTTTGTTCGTTTATATGCCCCCAATGTGTAAAGGTCTTAAGGAATGCTATTTTTTGTATGATTTAAGTGCTCAAAAGTGGCTTCCTGATCAGTTATCTGCACTTTTTATGATGAAAAACACCCTTAAAATAAGTAATGTCGTTTACAGAAAGGATTCTACTTATATAGTCATAACTTTCTGTATCAGAAACGGAGACCTCAGTTGTGGTTCTTGTTCTGCGTTTCTTCCACAGAGTCACCCAGGAGGCCATGCAAGGCAGCCCAGAGAACATCCCCCTGGGAGTGTGCACCCTCTCCCAGTCCCGGGACCAGCTGACGCCCCCGAGCCGCACCGAGAGCACCGTGTTCAGCCTGTCGCGCAGCGAGTCCATCTGGACCGCCGAGGCCTCCCGCAGCAAGTGTGAGGAGTTCTGGTACGCCTTCCACCTCATGTCCACCGGGGGCAGCTTCCTGGCGTGCGGCATCATCATCAGCGGCCTGTGGTTCGCCGGCCACTGCAAGAAGGTGACCAACATCCTGGGACCGGCCCTGCTGTCCATTGGGCTGATGGTGTTCGTAGTGGGCCTGGTTCTGATCCCCATCACCAAGGAGAACAGGAAAAGGAAGAGCACGAAGAAGCCCCTCAGTTACTACAGGCCTCCAGTGTTCAACCTGTGACGGTCACAAAGTTTCACGCTTGAACGCTGTTTTAAGCGTGAAACTGTCAGAACACGCTGGATCAAAATAAACCTTTCTTCCAGCATGGGAGCCTCCGTGGAAACTCATAATTAAAAAGGCTCCGCTTGGTGACATTTATGTTTTATTTCTCTGGGATTGACAACACTAAGCGCTTATCTTGAGTGTGCATGAAAACGTTTTGCATTAATAACCATGGCTGTGGGCAAAAAAAAAAAAGAGAAGGTGAAAGCGAAAGGACGACGACGTGCTGTACAAAATGCAATTGTTCACGCGCAATTTAGCGAGAAGGATACTAGAAAGCAAACTGTCACCATGAATATTCATGAGGGAAGAGTGGACAAGGGGGATTTCTTATTGCTGTGTGGTACAGAATATGCCGATTCATGAATAATTAAAGTTATGAGAGCTTATAATTGTCACTTCCCGGTTTACTGTGTCTTGTTGCATCCACTGACGTCCTCAGTCTGTGTGCATTCATCCTGAAATATATGTAAAGGATAAATATTTGACTGCTGTGACCTGAAAGCACATTTTCATAAGATTTAAATTTGAAATTGTATTCAACCCTTTCTGACCCAGCGTCCATCATATTCAGGAAATATTCAATGCCATTGAAAATGCACTTTAAATTAGACTTTGGACGAGTAACTAAACTGTTTGTATTTAAGCAGCTAAAATCAATATGTAATGGATCACATGACTACTTCAAAGTAAGCAACTAGCTAGTGAACATAGTGAAGCATTTAGCAGCTAAAAAGTCAGATAATGTGAGTTGAACAAGGACCCAAAGAGATCTAAAAGATAAGAAAATACTGAAATAACATTTATCAGTTGGACACAAGCATGATGACAAGTTAATGAAAATGTTGCTCCCTATCTGCCTTATGTATAATAAGGCAACTGTCATCAACTTATAAGGTGAAAATGTGACAGTATTCAAAGTATCCTCTTACAACGAGTGATATAACTTACCAAAGTCACTTTTTTATTTTCCCTACAAATATTTGGGCAAAAAAATGACATGGTCAGGTTTGGAAAAGATCGTGGGTTTGGTCAAAATAACTATGTTATTGGTGTTACTTAAGTACGGAAGTTACATTACAAATAAGTAAACTTTTGGGTTTAAATAACTAAAGAAGTGACATTACTTAACAACAGAATTTGCGTATCGAATAAGTAAAGTTTGAGTTGGGTTAACTAAATGTGGCCATCAAAAAGAGTTTGTTTTAGGTGCTCTTAGGATAAGAAGAAACAAGATACAAGAAAAGTATAAAAAAAACCTTTAAATGCCTTTATTGTAATGGTAT
The DNA here is from genome assembly GCF_027596085.1 of Anoplopoma fimbria. NCBI lineage: Eukaryota > Metazoa > Chordata > Actinopteri > Perciformes > Anoplopomatidae > Anoplopoma > Anoplopoma fimbria. Next base: position 7,506,404 of record NC_072459.1, read on the forward strand.
GGTCATGTTAAACCTAAAACCAAACTTAATCTCGTTAGAATAATCAACCAATTAATTAATAATGAAAATAATCTTGAGTTTACAGCCTTTAATTGTTAAAAAAAATGTTTTGTCTTTAAGACATTTGCTCAGTCAAACTTCCCATAATAGTCGAAATGCAAAAAATGCAAAAAAAGACAAAAGTTTAAATAGCCTCATAATAAAAAATTAAATAAATAAAAAAATTGGTTGAGGTCCAATATTTCATGGCCCAAATATTAATCAAATAAACCGACAGTGTGTAGGATTTAGTGGCATCTAGATTGCAACCAACTGAATATCCTCCGCTCACTCCTACATTTTCAAGACTGTGGTAACCAAGCCGTCGAGTGCAAAACCCCTGTAATGTGTTGCTTACCTCCCTCAGATGCCATCCTCACCAAAATGAAACTATTTTAGCAGCAATGGTACCACGATTATGCAGCTCACAAAACCACAGTTTCACAAGTGTGTCAGAGAACTACGGTGGCCTCTAAAGTAACACACGTTCTTGGCTACTGTAGAAAACATGGCGCTGCAACTCAACTAAGGACAAACTGCTCCTTATGTAGATATGAACAATTACAAAGCAATACAGTTACGCACTAATGAAAATATAGCTATGAATATTATATTACATTTCTGCTAACACATCCACATAAATGCTGCACACTGGCCCTTTAATGATAAAGTGGTTTATGATCCTGCACAAACAAAGTAAATACAGCGGGTAAAATAAGTATTGAACACGTCACCATTTTTCTCAGTAAATATATTTCTAAAGATGCTATTGACGTGAAATTTTCACCAGATGTCGGTAACAACCCAAGTAATCCATACATACAAATAAAACCAAACAAATAAGTTCAGAAATTAAGTTATGTGTAATAAAAATGGAATGACCCCAAGGCCCGAGTCAGGATGCATTAACCCCTGAATGTCAATTTGAATGTCAAATGACATGTTAAAAAGTCCTGCAAGTCCTTTTGCATCAATGGCAAATAAGACGACATTTAGATGTGTTTTTATTGAAGAACAACGCAATAAGGAAACGAGTGTGTGTGTGTCTGTGTCTGTGTGTGTGTGTGTGTGTGTGTGTGTGTGTGTGTGTGTGTGTGTGTGTGTGTGTGTGTGTGTGTGTGTGTGTGTGTGTGTGTGTGTGTGTTTAAGTGGTGTGTACACTGAACCCGCCTGGGGACATGCCTTGTTTATCTTCACTTTTAAGGTGTGGCGTTTCTCTCCAGGTGTAGCTGCACGGCTCTCGGCTCGCCATCCTCCCCGTTACACCAGCTCTAAGCGGCTGTAATGTCCCCGCCATGGACCGGTTAAAGTTCATAGGAGGATGTGTGCCGCTGTTCCTCGCCGCCGTCCTGTTCGACCTCCTCGGTGTCATCCTCCTCTTCGTGGGCATCTTCGCCGACGTGCGCATCGGCGGCCGCTTCTATGGAGACTTCTTGATCTACACGGGCTCCCTGGTGGTCTTCACCAGCCTGGCCTTCTGGATCATGTGGTACGTGGGCAACGTCCGGGTGTCGGAAGAGGAAGACGGCTGGATGAGCAAGGGGAGCAGCGGCGTGGCGCGCCTGGCGAGGAAGCTGACGGAGAGGCTCAGCCAGAAGCTGAAGTCGGAGGCCCGGCTGAAGTACGTGGAGGATGAGGAGGAGGTGAAGGAGGCCGGACAGGTGGACGCACCTGGACGCAAGGCCAGCCGGGTGACGTGGGGCAGATCCACGGCGTACCACAACGAGGGCTACGAGGACTCTGCAGACTGCCCCTCTTTGGAGAGGAAGGAAGACAAGACAGAGTTCTGAGCCTCCACCTGATGGGTAGCTTCATATTAGATGCTTTCAAATATAAGTCTGCTTTGATGCACATCACTTCTGCAGAGGGTGCTGTCAAGAATGTTATATATTATTATATAATTATCTGCTCAAACTGCATGATGTTCACAGGCAGGGGTGTAGAAATACTGAGGTGCACACCCTTAATGAACAATATTTGGACCTGAAAATAACATTTTTGCTTTAGTTTTCCTTTTTAGTTAATATTACAGGTCTGAAAGTTTCCTGGAAGGACTTTGGTACTTCTGATACTAAAGAAGTGAGAGAGTGTGTTCAGTTGGTTCACTCTGAATTCATCAATTCGTATCAATAGTTAGAAAGTATTTTAGTTAGTGGACAGCAGGTCACCTTAACATGGTGTACAGACAATACAATAATTAAGTTTCCGCGAGGAAATTCTCAATTACAATATAAACAACCTCATTATTCTTTCCAAGAAACTTTTTGAATTATGGACCTGAAAAAAAACTGAATAACCTTTTTTTTGTATTTTCTTTTTCTCATTTCACAATATTTATTTACATTTTATTTCCAAACATCGAGGTCCAAATGACATTTCAAAGATTTCTCCACACTGCGATGCAAAGCTGGATTACCAACCATTCATTTCAAATGTTTTAGTATATATATATATTTACTAGGGAAGCACATTATACATCTTAGTGATGCAGACCTGAAGGCAACCATTTCATGCAGGTCTTATTACAAAGGGGTCCCAGTTTAATATCTAGATTTAGGATCTTTAATATTTAACTTTATATTGCGTTGATGAGGCACATTTATCTTAAACTCATTTCTAAAAACAAACTCGAGCATAGGGCTATGTAACGTTATTTAATGACATTTTAATGCCAGTACCCTTAGAGTGATACTGATACCAACAGAATACTTCGATTGAATACTATCATGTGAATTGAAGCTGTGTGCGTGTCCCACTGGCGAGCTAATTCCCTACTGCTGTTTAAGGTGTTTCACGACCTGCGGTGACGAGAACACATCGCAGAAGCGTAACGCGTATGTTGTGCTTTTGTCAATTCTAAAGGGTTGCGAATGTCCACACGACCAAAGTGATGTCACACCATCAGACACATCCAACATTTTCTAACTATGCAGCTGGGTGAGAAATGAAAACTTTAAGGAGCTTTGAGAATGTCAATCCGCTGCTCGGAGAAACCGTCACGTAGCATAAGAGATACAAACGTTTCCGCGTCTTGATTCAACGTCAACTCATTTTCTTGCGACCATCCTTGTGGAAAGTATAACAGAGGCTCGTTATCCATGCTCCAATTCCCTCCAGGTTAAAACTGTAGCCACCATCTCAGACGTCTCCTCGGTCAGAGCCGTGGACAGGCCGAAAATCCCTGTTGAACGGGTTTCAAATGTTTCAGCGGTGATCCAATCATACGTTTCATTGCTTTGATAAACGCTTGCAATGATTGGCTGCAAATATAACCATACAAATAGTCTTTTTTTCAAGATCTGGGCACAAAAAGGTGGAGAAGTTTGGATAATACTTGGTACTGGGTTATTTTGGGACATGAATGGGTGAAACATGGGGGTCAGAAGGGGCTAACAGCTCTTTTTCAGCCGACTATTGGTTAATCTTTCCTTCTGTTGGAATATAATTCTTGAATGTATTTATTTTTTTGCTCAAAGTATATTGATGTTTAATGAATCAACAGAATAGTTTATAGCGTTCTCAGAAATGCTGTTGTGTCCATTTAACAAGCTGATATGTTCCTTTGTTGATTGTCCTCCATTATTTCAGCTTAATTTATTATTTTTTTACACAAATTATTTGCCAAACACATTTGACATCTGTCATACATGTTGTAGCCGCTGCCAGACTGAGTAAACTCAAGTCATGTTTGCTCTTCCACGTGCTGTGAAAGCAACATTAACACTGGTCAGACTGGTTTGTCTCAGTGGTTTTAGTGTTGGGTAAACAAACCTAAAAATCCTCAACAGAGGGCAATGTGAGACCCAGAATAACAAACTGTATATCCACTAAGATGTATATATACTGTCTTTACTAACTTCATTTTGAGAATATAAAGTGATCCCCAGAGACTGACACAGAAATTGGATTCTAAATAATGGCACACCTTATGCAAATGTCACGGCCCTGCCAGGGTTTTGTTTACTGCAAGTGAAACAAACGGCCTCTATAACACACACACAGAGAGTGCGCCTGACGCGCTTTAATCAAACTCAAGACAACGCAACAGTAAATACAACATAACTCAGTAGCTTCGGTAGGAGCGACGGGGAGTCAACGCCGCAGAGCTGAGACAAATAGTGGCAGCAGCTTGACTGGTCAAACAAGCCGCTCACAGAGAGAAGTTTCCATTACGTGTGTTTCCTATTTGTGACAGTCACTTCGCAAAAGGTGTCATTGTTATGGTGATGAATGAACCGTGGATAACAAATATTTAAAGGATGGCTTGAAAGCAGTGTATCCGTCCTGCAGAGCTGCTCCCTAGTTAAATATAAAAGATGAATTATTGTCCCGGGGTGAATCTCAAGTGAGAAAGTCACAAGCAATCTGATAGAAGATGCAGCTCCGAATCACTGTCGGTGTCATTAGCTGAACAGAAATATCAAGGAGGAGGGGGGGGCTCATTAATTATCAGGCTTATCTCTTTGTAAACACGAGCTCAGTGGCAGCTGATTACAAAATATATGTGCATAAATCTGTTGCACTGGGTTGCAGACAATGGACTGATGATGTGTCACATTATAATGACACCACAAAAAAGGTGCAAAACAAGTCAGCCCTGCAAAGGAATGAAGATGGACCGTGGGGCTTTTTTTAGCTGCTGTCAGAGAGAGCAGCACAACCCGTTGTTGTGGTTGGATACCAGGAGTCTTGTGCAATGAAAGAAATGTGAGGTGTGCTGAGAGTGAATGATTCCAGTTGACAGTTGAAGCACTTTTCCCCGGAGAGACTCGCTGAGAGGACATCTACCTTGTCCTCCGTTCTCCCCCCCCTCAGCGCCGCCATGGAGCAGGGGAAGCACACCATCTTCTTCCTGTCGCTGGCCGTGATTATGGACGTCGCCGGCCTCATCCTCTTCTTCGTGGGGATCTTCGCTCCCCTGAGTTTCTGGGACTTTTTCGTGCTGTCCGGACCGTTGCTGATCTTCCTCAGCCTGATCTTCTGGATATTTTGGTACTTGGGGAACCTCACCGTGTCCGAGGAGGAGCTCAACCTGGCCAAGGCGGACATACTGTGACCTCGGTGTGAGTGAAGCGGGACTGAGAGTCGGCACTGGACTCCTTCAACCCAGCAGCGTGAGGACGAGGAGATTGGAGCTGGAGCTTCATCAAAAATCCTGAATTTGTGAACCTTGAGGTTTTGCCTCAGTGAAGGATGTGTGATAAAACCAAATCCGGGAAGGAACACATTTGACTAATCCCAGCAGATTAAAAAATACAACCTCTATTCCACCCTTTGACTTCAGGGTGAAAACAACTTGTCATGGTGAATATGGACAGCAGGGATTCCTGGACTTTGTTGGAGTGGAACATTTATTTCTCAGTACTTTCATTGGGAGTAAGCATTTAAAAATGTGACCGTCATGACCCTGTATGCCTTATTTATATCATTATTATCACATATGTATATGTTGTGAGTGGCTGTATGTATATATTTCCACATTAGATGGATAAGCTTTTTAGATATGTGACATTTAAACATGCTTTAAAAGGATTGTTGCTGTGTTCTTTGTGAGGCTGCTCCTTTGATCAAAACTGGCCAAACAGGCACTGTAGGTTATTTCAGTACAGATCCACCCAATGTAGAGTTCAAAAGGGAAGAACAAACATCACTCACACACTATTGAGGTAATGCAAAAAAACAGGAAACATGCTCCTTCACAAAACAACAAAGCTCCAGTGCCTATAAATACATGTGCTACAGGTTTGAGCCAATTAGCAACAAGGAAGAAAAACGCAGTGCGATGTTTAGTTTGTTCACCACAGCAGCCGGCGTGCAGAATGAAACTAATACTCTTCCTCCACGCCCGATTCTTCCCACCAGCCTTAATCAGCACTCAAGGCTCCATTAGCTCCCTCAGACATGGAGAGTTATTAATGTGTCCATTTGGGTGCTGCCCCTGAGAGAGGAAATGGAGGAGAGGCGTAATGGGTCTCTCTCACTCTGCAAAGAGACAGAAACCCTGCTGCCCCCCCCCCCCAGCAGGAAACTGCCTTCTCTGTTGTGCTCAAATCCCCCAAGTTGTCTCGATGGTATATGTCATTATAATCTTGATCACAGCTGTACTCGTCAAATGCATTATAGCATCTCCAGAGAGAGAGAGAGAGAGAGAGAGACGCAGATTATGAGAATACTTTGAGAGCGAGGAAAACATGAGGCCCAGAAAGACATATAAATATTAACAATTATAACAATAAAACTATATAATAAAAATAAAAGTATATTTATAATCATAGTAATAATGCTAATAATCATAATAATCGTAATAATAATCATAATATATGTATAAGTATCGTAATAATAATAATAATTATTATTATTATTATTATAATAATAATAATTGACTGGAGAAAAGGCCACTTTGTAAAGAAATAAATCAATGTGGTTTTGCTTTTAATAAGTATAAATTGTGTGGTTGTAGAGAGCTTTGACTAACTTCCATTAGCTTTGCCACCGCGCTCAATACTGAAGTGGAGATGACAAGTTTACCACAAATACACAGAAACAAGAAAGACAGATAGTGTATATGTAAATGTTACAATACCACAAGAAAGACAGATAGTGTATATGTAAATGTTACAATACCACAAGAAAGACAGATAGTGTATATGTAAATGTTACAATACCACAAGAAAGACAGATAGTCTGTATGTAAACTTTAACATATATATAGACTATCCATTTTTCTTGTCGTATTTTTAAGTACTACAAGACACATAGTCTATGAATAAACATTAAATAGTACAAGAAACACAGATAGTCTTTACAAAATGCTAAACATCCCTTAATCTATCTGATATAGATAAAATGATTTTTTAATATTTCAGTTGTAACTTCATTATATGATCTTGATATGAAATATCATCTGAGATTTGTACTACTATCAAATCGATTACTTAAATAAAGCAATCAATCAGACGTGAATGTATTCTCAGATAAAGATGGGTCCCATTAGGCTGCTCATATTGATATAAGATACTACTTTATTAGTTCCACAGCAGCAGAGAGGATAGAGCCACAACAAGAGGCCTTGGTAAGAAATAAAAAGAAAGATCAAATATAATACATTTGTAAAAAGACAAAATATATTAAAGGTAGAAAGACATTTTATAAATATAAAGAGAACCCTGATGTGGTTAGAAATAAGCAGATAAATGCTGGTAGACTTTGGGCAGATATATCTATCTTTAGGAAGGTGATGACATCGTGTTTTTTATTCTGCTCTGTTTGTGAACACCACTTCCCCCTGAAAGATTAAAATGGCTGTTGATTCATGATGTCATCTTTTGGAGGAGTGTGATGGTGCATGTCTCCCTCCAGTGGAAGTTAAAGGTTAATGTGACTTATGGTTCTGATGGGCCCTTCAACTGTTCCATACTTGAATAAAATATCTTTATGCTTTATTTTGATCGTGGACAGCATTTGCTTCTATCATATTGGTGAAAACAGAAAAAGTAATACAATACTTTTGGTTTGCTGGATGTTAAACTAACAAGTAAAAAATAAATTGGATGAAAACCTATTTTTTTTTAATTAATTTTACTTGAATTAATAATTGTACTACTACCAATGAGATATATGATGAAAGGTAAAATAAAAATAGGCAGCCTGTAAATATATTCCTAAAGTCCATATAACATAATTAACTTAATTTAGGTCAGCTTAAATATCCCTGGTTGATAAGAAGTTGTTTAGTTGGCTCAATTCAAATTCCTTGTGTTACTGCAATACAAGTTCATTATCTTAGGTTAACTTAATATTTTTGCTTTTAACTTTGCTTTTTGCTTTTAATGACGATCATTGAAGATGTTAGTTTTTATTTATATCTTTGTAGTCTTAAAAAAGAATTCTGTATATTAGCTCAGTACAGCTTCAATTAAGTTTAATTTTATAATTTAGATTATTCTGCCAATTATTTTCATGTTTGCCCGATTAATTGCTTAGTCTGTATAATGAGAGAAAATTGGCCATTAAAAAGCCGAAGTTGATCATTTCAGCTCTTTAATTAATGAATACATAACCTTAAAGCCACAATGACTAATGTTTTGTTATAAGTGACAAATAAGTTATTGTGTATTGCATTGTTTTATTATGCAGGAATCACTTACACACAAATTATTTTTAATTAACTTTTGCCTTAATTAAGATAGAGACCATGTTTTATTTTTATTTTTTTATTTCTTTCCATACCTCTGAATACATTTTTACTTCCCACACACTTTAAACTAGTAACTCTCATGTAATTAGCTTGTGTTTTTCCTTCATGCTGCATTCAATGTTAAACATCTTTTAACGCCTGATCATTACTTCACACCTTGTCGGAGCTGTGTACGCAGGCGCGCACACAGCTCCACAGGCCGTCCTCATCTACTGTTTACAAACAAGTGGCCTACAGATGGCAGGGTCACTCACCTCAATGATAACAAGGCCTGCAGACGGGACGGCGCAGGGTCACAAACCTGCAGCCACAGCAACCTGTCTGTCTTTGCAAAAAAAATATATATATATATATTTGTTTGTACTGATTACAGACTGTAACAATGATTATTTAAAACATATATAACCTCATCATTACACAGTAACAAGATGTGCTGCAAAGGGGGAAACATGCAAAGCCCGGCATGGATTCCGTAGTGGAGGAGGAAGACCATCATGCACTGTGGCTTTGCTCTGCTACGACGTGGAGAGACTGATGGGGAGATGGATCCTGCAAAAAAACAATCTCATATATGTGGTAGTTTATTGGTTTTAATACATAAATAGTTGTTAAAAATCGATGCATTTATCATATATAACCGATGCTATCTCGCTGTAGTGATTATTGTGACTGACTGCACGTGTAAACCGGTTGCTCCACTCCTTTTCCTGTGTGTAAAAAAAAAACGCTTACTCCGCTTCTTACCTCTCAAGCATATGCGCGTACCGCTCCCCACCAACCGACCTTGAATCTGTCCTCAGATTAGTTCTCGCTCCTGATTGGTCGCGGGCGCAGAGCCGCATCGGCTTCCTGGATCCTCATTGGCTGGACGCGCCGCCACTCAAACCACATCCGCCTCTAAGCTCTGTCTGGTTGGATCTCTCCGCTACCCTTTCTCTCGGCGGTGGGTCGGAGCCGCTGTCCCTGGCCTCGCATGTTCCCCTCTAAATTCCTGTTTTGAATTCGATGCCCCTCTTGTAGATTTGCTCCACTCACACGCCTCTATTAGGCCGCAGTCGGGGTGTTTTATTTGCCCCCACATATTTGGCTTTAAGAGACCTCAAAACACCCCCACCCCCTCCACCACCACCACCACCTCCCCTCCCTCCTTTGCTAATCATGGCCGTGGTGAGCGGATCGTCTGGGCCGGTTGCCCGGCTTGAGGGCCGTGAATTCGAATACATGATGAAGAAGCGCTCGGTGACCATCGGGCGGAACTCGTCCCAGGGCTCCGTGGACGTGAGCATGGGCCACTCCAGCTTCATCTCCCGCAGACACCTGGAGATATTCACCGCCAGCGACGACGGCACCGGCAGCGGGGATTTCTACCTGAGGTGCCTGGGTAAAAACGGGGTGTTTGTAGACGGAGTGTTCCTCCGACGGGGTGCCCCTCCTCTGCAGCTACCACGAATGTAAGTCCCCCCCTCCACCTCCACCTCCACCACCACCACATGTGGATGCTAGCGCTAGTGTAGCCGGTCAACAACATTGCCTAGCAGGCTCCAGATGACCACGTGTTTTAGCATGCTAGCAAAGAACTCCGCATCCTGCTCCACATGCCATTTTTTTTCTTTGTTGACATTTTGGTTAGCAACATAGTTTGATAGCTGGAGCTAGTTAGCATTAGCCGCATTCCACTCTTTATATGTGTGTGTGTGTGTGTGTGTGTGTGTGTGTATGTGTGTGTGTGTGTGTGTGTGTGTTGGAGCTTGTTAGCCGACAATGAGCTAGCTCGTTGTTTTTGTCACGTGGACACAATTTAAGTAAACATGGTGATAGTGTAAACATTCGTCATTGTGTGTCATGCAAACATGTGAGTTAGCAGTTAGCAGTAGCCTCTCTGGAGTTTGTGAATGGAGGCTCCTGGCGACCCCTAAACGTAAACAAACCAGCCCGTCCCCGCCCTGCTGGAGCCTGCTGCACCTTCAGCCTCCTCACAGGGGGCCGAAGTCATGCCAGCCGGTGTGTTTAGTCAATACTGTTCCAACTTTAACCACTGGAGAGGAAATGCACCTTTTTTAAAAGTTGATTTACAAATGAAATGAGTTATTGACATAGAGAGCTCTGAGCTATGTTGTGCAGGTTGTAGCCTGCAACGTGTCATTGTTTAACTTTGAGGGATGATTCACTTTCCAAAGAAAACATTTATCAGTCCTTATCTTTAGTAATAGTAGTAACATGACAATAAAAACCTCTGCAATACAAATACATTGTGCAATACAATAGTTATATTAGTTTCTGTCTGTGTACAGTACCAGTCAAAAGTTTGGACACACCTTCTCATTCAACTACTTTGAAGAATGTAAACTATAAAACATATTCTGGTTTGTTGAGCATTTGTTTGTTTACTGCATAATTCCATATGTGTTCCTTCATAGTTTGGATGTCTTCAATATTAATCTACAATGTAGAAATAAAGAAAAACCATTGAATGAGAAGGTGTTTCCAAGCTTTTGACTGGTACTGTATATAATATTTCAGTTACTGTGGATTCTTTACTGTTTTTTTATTGCTCATTTGCTTATTTATAATACTTCTTTTTTTACTATCCTCTATGGTGCTGTAATCCTGTCAATTTTCCCGCTGCGGGACTAATAAAGGATTATCTTATTTTATCTTAAACTAATAGTAAGGTTCTAGCAGGCATGTGGTAGTGCTAAAATGGTTATTTAATCAACAGAAACCCAATCACCAACCATTTTGATAATATAATAGTTAAGCCTAAAAGGTCAGCTGTTTTTTATTTCGCTGTAAATCAATTGTATTTAGGTTTTGTATTGTTTGAAGGAACTAAATAGGCAATTTTAAGTATGTCAGACACAATTATTCTCTTAATTACTATGCTGACGGGCAGGAAGTTTCCCAAAACATTCTGAATTGTCATTTATTGAACTAAAAGTCAGCCATTTGCTCCGTGTTCTCTTTTACATTATTGTACATTGAGTATCTTTCTTTTTTTGGGGTCTGCTGGTTGTACAAGACAAGCAATTTAAGATGTCAATGTGGTCTGTGGGAAAAGTCTCTTAAAGTTTTCACAATTTAATTTACATTTTTATAAAAAATATCTAAGATTATAATTCACAGGTTAATCAACTTTGGAAATATGTGACAATAAACTGCTAAATTAAAATGGGAAGATCGTCTCTGATGAAAAATAAAACAAGCCAGCTTGTTTACATTTTTTACTTACAGGCGTATTTCTTTGGGATTTTAGCGTGCCAAAAAAGTGGTTGCGGTTTATGCACTAAAGTGACGTCTAATGTAGATAAACCTGCCAACACCGGCCAGACTTCCCCCACTGCTCTCAGCTGTTGTGCAATATCTCAATGTGCAACCACTTGTTTGTTCTGCACAAAAAAAGAAGCTTGTTTTGACTTGATGCAATTTCTGGACCACTAACTTTGCCTTTTGCACAAAAATATTGTCTGCAGCTGTTTTTGTTTTTGAGGTAGAAAGTTGAATCAAATTCTGCACTTTTGTTAGTTACACATATACCAATGCATTCCATTAGTAAGGCCCCACTAGGAACAAGGTCAGAGCAGTGTTGGTTTCAGGTTCTCGTATTGATCCGCCAATAAAGAGCTTTTAATCAGCAGCTGTCTTTACAACGTGGACTTCCGTCAACTCCTAGCAAGGGCTCACATGCTTTACTGTAATCCTAAAGCTAGAGGCGACACTTAGACGACCCTCAGCGTCCACAATAAGACTGCTAAAGAAGCAGATTGACAGCAGGAGAGAACTCGCAGAGCGGTGGGCCGTGTGGACAGGTCCGTTGTATTCCAGGGATTCCTCTTCGCTGATGTAAACACACTGAACAGAAAGGAACGGCCTTCAATTCCCCTTTTCTCCCTCCCCTCCCTGTCCTCTCCCACACCCGCAAATCCTCTCCCAAGTTTGTGCTCTTCCTATCTTGCCTGTTTTTCTTTTGTTTACATTCTTTTTTGTTGTTGTTTTGCATTGTGGGGAGGGGGGGGAGAATCAAGTGAAAGTTGTTTTTTATTCAGTTGGACAAGCTTTGTTAGTTGCCGTCCTCACAGCTTAGCAGCATAGCAACTGTGCGTTTGTGTTTTTTTGGGAGTTCGGGGCCTCATTGTTCATGCAGAGAGAAAATAGGGTCAATAAAGAGGCTTCAATGAATGCATGCTTTGAAGGGGGGATACTCAACAACATGGACACAGACCCCCCATACTATTGAGGTTCACTCAGATTAATAAAAAATTAAAATGTCTAATTATCAATTAAAAGTGATGCATTATAGTTTAAAATAAAGCTCCTCTGACTAGATGCAACATAGCTATTCCCTAGAAATAATAATAATAATAATGGTAACTGTATTTATATTGCATCTTTACAGTGCTTTGACAGACAAATCAGCAAATAAAAACCAAAAACTCAACAGTGAGCCCCAACAAAACAAGACAAACTAAGGTACGAGGTAAACCCCGATAAAACAGTACAATAGATGTAACAACAAAACCAATCGATATGATCAAATTAACATAGTTTATTAATAACATTAATATAATACAATTATATTCTTTAAGTTGCTCTCATGGTTGACCGCAAAGCTTGGTCGTGAACCAATATTTCTATTTGAACATTCAGCGGTGTTCATCGTCTGCCTGGTGAAATACAGACAAGAACATGATGTGAGTGTTTTTGTGATATTTTATTATTTATTGATATATTTAGCCATCAGCGTCCCCACTCTGGCAGCTCTCCACAGCCGTTAGATATTGAGAAGTGCTCTGATGTTATTTAAGGATCCTCCATAACTTTGTCCCATCCACAGTGAAGTCTCTCTTCTCGTCGTCCTGAAATAAGGGCGCTGAGAGGGAACATGCACAATGCAAAGTGTCTCCCATCGCCAGTCTGGCTCCAGGAAGTGTTTCAGTCTCCTCCTGTGAGCGGCAACGCTAATTTGTGATGTAGGTGTCGGGGATACGGTTCTCTCAGCAGATGCCAGCTCTGTGAGGACCCGGTGGAGGAAAAAAAAACAAAAAACTGCAGTGCCTGGCACTCTTTAACTCGATGAAAACCAATGAGACTCCACGGCGTCAGACCGCCTGATCCCAGCAGTGATTTAGAAGAGTTTCCTTCTGAATGTTGATTTTCCCATGACGGTTTACCTTTTATCCGTCATATATACATAAAAGTCTGCAGTACACCAATGATGGGTCTGTTTTTATCAAGTTCAAAAATATTTTAATTACCGTACAAGGAATCCTCCCTTCATCGTGCTCAGTTTGTGTTGGCAGTTTCATCGCATTCCTGAGTCCATTTTGTTGGTTGTTGTAGTTTTTTGTCTAATGGAGAAGCAATGATAGAAATGTCTCAGTCATTTCAAACAAGTCTTAAAGTAAGAAACGTGTAATTCTGTAAGATGGAGCTGTAATCTTTAAAAAAAATTAAAAAATCCAATATTGACCCATAGACTGTATATAAGAAGTGGACGTAGTCATCGTGAGGTGACCCATTTGTTTGTGGACTGCAGTTTAGAAGCCTCAGGTGCAGTGATTTCGCACCATTTTAAAACTTGTTTTTATCAGATATGTGCTCTCAAGTTTCTTACAAATAAGTATGAAAAAGCATAAAAAATGACATTGACTGAAAAAAATCTTTGACTGATTAACTAAGAAGGGGCATCCCAAAATCAAAGAGCTGGAACTAGTGAATATTAACCATTTAAAACTCTAAATCCATATCAAAATTGTTGTCCGTTAATTTTCTGGCCAGATTAATCAATCAAAAGCACAAATAATCACATAAGAGACGTTCACATTGCCATTCGATGCATGTTTTTCTAATTGTTAACATGCTGCTGAGGCTAGTGCGCTTTAAGCACATCTTTATATTTACCAATCCGCCTAATTTAGGCCTGTCCTCCATCGAGGCCACCAGAACAGTCGCAGCAGAGCGGCTCCGGTCGGTCCTTCAGTCCTTTCCAGGCTCTGTGGAGGAAAGAGAGATCATCGAGCCATTTAATTCAGTGTTTAAATCTAATTAACTTACATGGTGTCTCTGCTAATTAAAGTCGATCAGAGAATCTACAACACAGCTGGCGTTAATCAAGTGCCCACTGATTTGATTGGTTTTCAGCGACGGATCTTTCTGCAGCTGTTTTTAACTCGCTGAACCACAAAACCCGCTAGCGGGATTGGATAGATTGTTTTCTTTAAACAACAGCCAAAACTACCCCTATCATTATTGTCAGATTATCATCTTTCCAACAGTACTTGAACACATCATGTGTGGTGAAAGCATCTGTCAGGAAAAAGCTACCAAACGAGGTTTAAAATTATGATTATTTTTTTTTATTCTACATGTCTTTTAAAATCTGTCCTACAGAAAAGACTTTTGCTTTAACCACATACTGGGGAAAAAACCATTAAAATCTGAGCTTCTCAGCACAACTAGGTAGCCATGATTGAATAGGCTGAGACCAACAGTCACGTGACAAATAATTTGTGAAACTTCGACTGAGCTGCAGGCTGCTCAGCGCAGAGACGAGATACAGGAGAGGTTGTAAAGATGTATGTAGTTCAATGTACGTATGATTGTTATTATGATTAATGGCATTGTACCTGTGTTATACTGCACAAAATACATTTTGGAGTTCTTTCTACTTCTAGTCATGATTGTTTGCACAGCGGTGCAGGACTTGAGTGAAAATGAAAATGAAAGCCAAAGAGTAAAATCTGACCGGAGCAATAAAAAAAACGCCCAGAACTGCCTGGGGTTCAAAAGGTTGAAAAAACAAGCTGTATTTAAATCATGTGTCTGTTTTCTGTTGCAGGTGCACGTTCAGGTTCCCCAGCACAAACATCAAGATCACGTTCACGGCCCTGTCCACTGGGAAGAAAATGAAGCGCGAAGCTCCAGAGTCCCCAGTGAAACCAGTACAGCCCCAGATCTCCCCGCTGACCATCAACATTCCAGACAACATCGCTCACCTCATGAGCCCGCTGCCGTCGCCCACCGGCACCATCAGGTAAGAACATCTGCAGGTTGTCATGCATTCACTGGCCTGAGGCGGGCAGGAAGAGACTCTTCTCTGTGCGTGCTGCAGTGATTATTTCTCTCAAACCGTCCTCGCAAACGATGGTTGTTCATTTAGAAAATATATTTATGTTCAAGCTAAGTGTTATTAGCATTTAGCATGCCCTTGCCTTCTAGCAAGTTTTGAAGCTCAACCCATAAATATAATCAGGTTGGAGATAGTTTTAGTTAATTCAACCTAAATTGGGAATTCAGTGAGAAAAGTAACAACTTGTTGTACTTTTATGTAAATGACCAAAGTAAGAGAATGAAACACATGGGCATGATTTTTGTTTGTTCTACAATGATTTTCTTATTTGGGCTTTCACATCATTTAATTGATCAAACACAAGATTTAAATTGAAATCTTCATCTTGATAAAGTTTGTTGGGAGCTATGTCACAATTATTCTGGTCAAAATAATAGGGATTCACAATATTATCCCGATAATTATCAGAAAATGCATAAAACTCTTAAAATGGGCCTAAAACATATTTTGCTAATAAATAAATATTTTTATTGCATCACAGATATAAACGCATCTTTTTCGTGAAACACAAACTTAAAATCTTAAATAAAGTAATCCCCCCTGCAGGCCCCCCTGCATAAATAAAGCATAAACAAAACAAAAAAAAATAGCAACATTGTTTGAGTCTGTTATAAAAAAATAAATCTCTTCTCTACCATGATAACAACCTTAACCGTTTATTTAGTCATTAATGTGACGATATTAATGATTATTTTAATAATGGAAGTTCACCAACATCCAACTTATTGTGAGTGTTTTTTTGAGTTAAATCCTATATTTCCCGTTCCTAGTTGTTGTACTGTGAAAACAACAGTAACAGTTATGTAAAGTTTGATATGTTGTATTTTATAAATATATATATACCCAAATATCAAAGTAGGTCTGTATTATAATTTCACAGGAAAAGCAAACACTGACTCGAGGACTTATTTACACCAGTTCCGTGAACGTTCCCAGATCAGTGCACGGTGGTGCTAATAGGCCCTCCCATGCTGCCGCTCGTTGACCTTGAGGTGACGGCTGACCTTGACATGGCCCCTCTGTGGTGATCAGCTTAGGCTTAGTTCAGAGGCCGCGGAGCTCAGAGAGGGAGGCGCCTCCATCTCAGACTCTTAGATCCTCTCAACCCCCTGATCTCCAGCCAGATGGTTTCTACTGTCGCACAGGTCCCGTTTGAAGGTTGTATGACAAACATGTTTGCAGATAAACAGTCAGCGTAATAAAGGAGATGCAGCAGGTGTAGCACATGTTCTCTGTTTGGTTTACCAACATCTCCCCAGAGTCACATTAAATATGGAAATCCTCCTTTACAATAAGTCTCCTCATCCCCTGATTGTTCAAGTCCGTTTAATGGATAATTAGCTTTGATTCAGATTTTAATGCTTTGTTGCTTTAGGCCTTATAGTGGCTCCTAAAGTGACTGCAGTATTTCCACACAATCTGGGAGGAAGGGCAATTTGCATAGAAGTCGGCCAAAAGCGTGCCACTGCAGCACAGACTGCGGATAAGACAGCCAAGGAACCTAAAGGTGCCCCTTCTGAGAAACGCCAGGCTAGTTATATTTTGATTTAATGTAAATAATAGATAAACTTAGTTTCTTAACAGTTTTGTCATTGTGTTATTTTTTCCCCCTGCAGTGCTGCTAACTCGTGCCCCTCCAGCCCGCGGGGCGCCGGCTCGTCGGGCTACAGGATGGGCGGACGCATGGTCAGCTCTGCAGAGCTGCAGCTCATGAACGACAACTCGCAGCCTGAGAACGACAAAGACGCCTCCGGAGGGGACAGTCCCAAGGTGAGAGGAGGACTGATGTCTGGTCCGTCTAGACCCACACAAACTAAATATCTCTTTCAATGTGGAATGATCTCAGTAACTCATTATTTTAGTCTGGCTCATGCATACAAAGTATACTGAAAGAGATTTGCAAGTAATTCCCCTCATGCTTTTCTCTTACTCACAAATTATTATTGTCTCTAATTTTGCTGAATATTTTCCTGATTAATAATTTTGTTTATCAAATGTGAGAAAACTAAAGAATGGCGTTTCCGAGAGCTAAAGTTGGCGTCTTCAAATTGCTCTTTATGTCCGACCAGAAGTCCAAAAAACAAAGTATCAAACTAAAGAAGTTTGAACAGTCTAATGTTTGACAAATTCATTCAAACACTTATCAAAAAAATTGCATTTATGTTGATTAATTGGGTAATTATTTGAGCTCTATAAAAACTGAAGGTTGTCTTTTTTTTCTGATTCAAAGATAATTTTACATTGTATGGAAAACATCCTGTGTGTTCGTCAACTTTTAACACAACAAAACATTAGCTGCAAGATTCCAGAAAATATTCTAATATTTTTTACACTTGAGAGTGAAGAAAATAATGGAAATATTGTCTCAAGAATAATGTGCTACAAGTGAACCACACACAGCAGGCTTGTGTTGACCAATAAATCAAATGAAGAGGATCCTAACTGGGTCCATAATGATCAGGAGGAAATGTAGCTTTTTGTTGCAGCCACAGCTTTGGTGAATTTAGAGCTGCAGCGATATAAAGAAAATTAACTATTTTGTTAATCGAGTAATCATTTCAGTAATTTTTCTAGCAAAATTGTCAAACGGTTGCTAGGTGCATCTTCTCCAATTCGAACTTTGTAAACTGAATAGCTTCAGTCTTCGGACAAATCAAGACATTTGAAGACGCCATCTTTTGCTCTGGAAAACTGGGATGAATCCATAATGAAATAATTATTTGCAGACCTGATTCAGGCCGTACGGTTTATAAATAGTTAAAGGATGAACTACATTTGTAAGATAACATTTTGACAGCTGGAAGATGACTTGAAGACGATTCCTAAATCTGCATTCCTCCTCCGCTCCATAGGACGACTCCAAACCTCCGTACTCCTATGCACAGCTGATAGTCCAGGCCATAACGCTGGCTCAGGACAAGCAGCTCACACTAAATGGAATCTACAATCACATCACAAAGAACTACCCCTACTACAGGACCGCAGACAAGGGCTGGCAGGTGAGTCTGTTAGAACGCTTTGATTCTCTGTACTAAATCCTCAGTGTTTGTCATAAAATAACCCTCTGAACCTCAAAACCTCAGGTGGGATGGAAAAGCAAGTTTTCTCCAAAACTCCACCGTTTATCATAGTCAGAAGCTGTAAAGACATCATTATTGTCAGATATTGATCTTTCCTACGGTCCTTGAACAGTTCCTGTGTGTCGAAAGCTTCCGTCAGAAAACCAGCCAAAACGAGGCTTAAAGTTGTGATATTTTATCAAAAACGTTTTATTCTCTTTTAAAATCTCTAAATCTCTCCCCACTAAAAGCTTTTGCTTTAACCAGATTCTGTTAAAAACCATAAATTCTGCACTCCTCTGAAGCCATGATTCAGACTGCTGAACAGAGAGAAATGAGAACATGATAGACTGTAAGAATGTAAATAGTTGGATAAATATAGCACTATAGACCCTTTTTTTTCAACAGTGCTAACACTTGTGGGCGCTTGGAACAATGTTGGATATGTAGATTGTTAATTTTTGTGAGATAAATTCAACTTTTATTTTATTAATGTCATTGTAATTGTGTTATACTGAACAAAGAAAATGTTTTGGGCTCTCTCTACTTCTGGTCATGTTTGAGCTGTTTCCATAGAGGCGCAGGACTTTTATACAGCAGTGAAAATCAAGACCACAGCAAGGAAAATGTGACGGGAGCAAAAAGATGCCCCGAAACTGCTCGGGGTTCAGAGGGTTAAACATCAATACATATTTATTTCAAGTCTTAACATCCTGACCAATCCTCTCTCCTCCGTCTCAGAACTCGATCCGTCACAACCTGTCGTTGAACCGCTACTTCATCAAAGTGGCGCGGTCGCAGGAGGAGCCGGGCAAAGGCTCCTTCTGGAGGATAGACCCGTCCTCGGAGGGGAAGCTCATCGAACAGGCCTTCAGGAAACGAAGGCCGCGGGGCGTCCCCTGCTTCAGGACCCCACACGGACCCCTCTCCTCCAGGTCTGGGTTCTGCCCCCCTTTCATATACTCCTGCTTTGACACACACACACAACACACACATGATCACACAGCCAGATCATGATCACACATGATCACACAGCCAGATCATGCCAGAGAATGAAAAGTTTTATTATGTTTTTGCTTGAGGTTGAAGCATAAATATTCTCTAGATTCCAACAGTCTGGCAATAACTATAGAGTTCAAAGCACGACCGTTTTATTTATTCCCTTGCACGTTAAAGACGTTTACACACGTGCATTGGTTGCATTAGTTAATTGTTTACAACATCGAAGAAAAACATCAGATACATGACTCACATGAGAAAGGATCAAAGTTCTGTGGTTTCACTCGAGCCAGGTAGAATTAAATAACAAGAGCGAGGTTTAAATATTGTACATCAGTTCTGATGTTAACGAACTAGACTCCTCTTGGTCAGAGAACTGTGAAGGAGTGGCTCTTTTTATTTAAATCGTTTGATTTGGGGATCAGCTCGGGTTGTTTTCTTCACCACCACACTCTAAAACTAATTATACCTGGCTATAACAAAAACAAACTAAAACTGTGTATATACAAACTAAACTTTTCTGAAGAACTGTGACTAGCAAGCACACTTTAAAAAAGTACTTGTTCAAGATACATTGTCGAAAAGAAATGAGTTGCTGTTTTTAAAAGGCGCTTATACAACAACATTGTTCAAAACTTAAACTCCATTTAAAGAAATACTTCACTCTCAAAATGTCCAATTGTGTTCAGGTGTTGCGATTTTCGGAAAAGTTGCACGTGTTTGGGACGTAGTGAGCATAAAATCAGATAAAAGAGACTTGGATTAAACTGCACGAGTCGGGAGAGAGTTTATAAACGTGTTGAATTGAGGCTCAAATGGCCTTTTTAAGAGTATAGTATTCCTTCAACAACATATCCCATGAAAAGAAACAAACCCACACTGATCCCACTAACAAATAATGGTCCATTATTGAACAAAAACTATGAAAAACATTTGTCTCCGTCTCAAATACTGAACAGCCACTTCTTCTGCTCCATATTTAATCCTATTGAATACACACATTGCTGTAAGAGAGTTAACCCGTCTTCTCTGTCCGACCCTCAGGAGCGCCCCGGCGTCTCCCAATCACTCGGGGGTTCTCTCCGCTCACTCCAGCGGCGTCCAGACCCCCGACAGCCTATCACGAGAGGGCTCCCCGGTCCCCCTGGAGCTGGAGACCTCCTCGGCTCCCGCCCCGCAGACCACAACAGTGGTCCAGCCCAAACTGGCAGTCATCCAGGAAGCACGCTTTGCACAAAACACACCAGGTATGCTACTCCCTCTCTCTCTCTCTCTCTCTCTCTCTCTCTCGCTATTACACGGCGGTTTAAGATGTTGATTCTGGCTCCGGTCTAGATTTTCTGCCACGACATGCCCTTTGTATTCTTAATTCATTGTCAGGTTGATTCTAGTCAGCTATTCATAAAGGTGCACACATATTTGTGGTTATCAGCTCTGTTCAGAAGTTGAATAGATCGTTAAAAAAACAAAGCCATCTGTCTTATAACACAATTCTCATCAGTGGATTTCACTATAAGATGTAAGAATATCGTTACATTCACTTTATTTGTTCGTGGCCTATTTTTAAACAGGATTGTTCCAAACAGGCGCTAACCTTCGGCTCTGAAAAGTGAAGCTAATGCAGAAGTGTCTTTAACCTGCATTCTCTCTACTGACCATCAGGGGGCGACTCCTCTGGTTGTATAGAAGTCTATGAGAAAATGACTCTACTTCTCTCTTGATTTATTCCCTCAGTAAACATTGTAAACATGAGTTTATGGTCTCAATCTCTAGTTTCAAGTCTTCTTCAATACAGCATGATGTTCATTTAGTAAATGATGGTCCATTTAGAGTCAAATAGACCATAAAGCAGGGTATGCTTTAGGGCGGGGCTACCTTGTATATGGCGTCTCTACTTCAGTCCTCAGTCCAAACTTTCACTTTTATTCACTGGTTGCAAAAAGCCAAGATGGCGACGGCCAAAACACCAAACTCGAGGCTTCAAAACATGAGTCCACAAACCAATGGATAACGTCAAGACGACTACATCCACTTCGTATATTCAGTCTATGGGTCCTTATGAACATCGTCATTTGATACTTTCAATCACTGACTTTGAAAAAGGACATTGATGTGAATACAGATTGATCTCCGGTTTATTTCTTCTTCTGCGGTTATTTTAGTTACAACTAGTTTCCATATATTTCATGTGTAATATTTTAAATAATAATGATAAATAAACCTGCACGATTCCTAATATCTTAACGTATAAACCTCCCCTCTCTGTTTGTGTCCCAGGCTCGCCTGTTAACAACCAGCCGGTACTCATAGCAGTCCAGCGTCAGTTACCTCAAACCATTAAGCCAGTGACCTACACCATGGCCTCCCCAGTGAGCACCAGCACCTCCCAACCGGCGGTCCAGACGGTCCACGTCCTGCAGCAGATCCCGGCCGGGTCCCTCGGCCACGCCGCCGTCATCGCCCAGCCGGCAGCCATCATCAAGGGCGAGCCGCAGGAGAACGGGGAGCACACGGGGCTCAAAGGTGAGAAAGGAGCATGCTGGGAAATGTTGGTGTTGAGTATTGTGATTTGGCATTGAATGCTTGACCAGTTCCTGTTTACTCAGGTACTGAAAAAGTTTTTTGTTTTTTATTTTTATTGGTAACAATAATACAGTATTTTAGTTGTTATCAGAAGCTATATTAGATAGATTTTTTTTTTTAAAGCCTATATATATTTATTTATTTTGTCTACATGTTTAATTTAAGTGATTTATGGAAATATAATGTAGGCAAAAAGATGAATAAAAAAGTAATATTCGGTATCTGTACCAACACTCAGTGTGTCATCCAAGATTATTATTGTAAACAAAATAAAAAAGATATCCGGAAAGAAAAATTATGAAAAAAATGTCTAAAAATAAACTTAAATTAATTTCAGTTTTAGTTATTTAGCTCTAATATATCACTACAGGAAAATAATGGAGATGGCGTAAATGTTCGTCAACTCTCGTAATGTTGAACCACAGAAAGTGAACGGACTTTACATTCCAGGATGCTGCTATTTTTTTTTACACAGTAAAGTCTTAGAGAAATAAATAACGAGCAGGATTTAAAAAAATTAAAATAAAGAAATATTGAAAATTCAAAGCTGTTATTTTGGCTCAGGTATCAAAACCTTTGAATTCAGTGAGTGTGCTGTTAGAATGTAGTTAACGGTGCTTTCTGAATTATTTAAGTAGCAAATTTGCTATAAATGTTGTTTCACAAAGACGCAGCTCTCAGAATTATTATACATTGATCGTACCCCTGCTGGTCTCGTGACCCTCAGATCCTCATCACTGTGTCTTCCTCTCAGTCAAAGTGGAGGCGGTTCCCACCATCACCTCTATAGGCGGCTCCAGTCGCATCATCCAGAGCTCCCAGCCCGGCGGCCTGCAGACCGTTACCATCGTGCAGCAGGCCCCCATCGGTCAGCACCAGCTGCCCATAAAGGCCATCACACAGAACGGCACCCACAGCATCACCACTGCCATCCACGGACCCGCCAGCTCAGGTCAGATCTCATTAGATGAAGTTTAAAATATTATCTTCTAAACGTAGTGAAGACGTTGTGTATTAAATGAATCCTGACTGAAGAAACTGAAACTGTTCCTCAAAACTTGTTGGATGGATGTCAGGAAGTCTGCAGTGAGGGAAAACTTCACGTTATAAATTGATAATTCAGAGTCGAGATCTAAAAACATCCCAATAAGGCAGCAAATTCGAGTTCTGACAAGTGAAGCCGATGTGGAAGTGTCTTAAACCTGCATTCTCTCTACTGTCCATCAGGGGGCGACTCCTCTGGTTGTATAGAAGTCTATGAGAAAATGACTCTACTTCTCTTGATTTATTCCCTCAGTAAACATTGTAAACATGAGTTTATGGTCTCAATCTCTAGTTTCAAGTCTTCTTCAATACAGCATGATGTTCATTTAGTAAATGATGGTCCATTTAGAGTCAAATAGAGCAAAAAGCAAGGTATGATTTAGGGCGGGGCTACTCTGATTGACAGGTCTCTACCAGAGCTGTCACTCCTCCACAGTCCATCAGTTGCAAAAAGGCAAGTTGCAAACGCCAAATCGCCAAACTCGAGACTTCAAAACTTCAGTCCACAAACACCACAATGACTTGGTCCACTTTATGTGTACAGTCTATGGTTCCGGTGCATCAGCTCGTAAAAACATGGACGCCTGCAGCAAACAAATGTTCTTATGATCCGTGTTTTATGATCCGTTGCACCCTTAATTTGAACATAAAATGATTTGCTGATTACCTAATTGATTCATGCTGGTTTCAACTCTAGTTTCATGTTGTCATTGAAGAATGTTTGCATGAAAAGATTCAAGTCAATCTGACATTAGTGTTTGTGTTCTACAATACATTCTTTATTATGTAGAACAGCAGCTGAGCCGACCACGCTTTCTTCCAGATGTTGGTTAACCACAGACTGACCCTCTCTTGTCACTGAAGTATTAACCCGTCTCGTTTCCCTTCCAGCCGTGGCGAGCCCCTCCACCTGCTGGCGGCGCACGCCTCGGCCTCGGCCTCCCTCCCCACCAAACGACAGAACGGGGACCAGCCGGGCATCGAACAGCCGGACGCCAAGCGCCTCAAATCGGAGGACGAGGCGGCCCGCGGCCCCGTCAGCGCGGCGGACTCGGACTCGTCGGCGGCTAACGACTCGAGCCACAACTAGTCTGTGACACCACGCACCACACAACCCACCGCCCCCCACCCAAACCCCACCACCTCCTCCTCCCTCCACGGTTTCGCCCCCCTTTCTCTCGTCCCCCGTCGTTTTGTTTCGTTTCTCCTCCTTCTACCACTGACTCCCAAGGTGCCAAACGGAGAGGATTCTTTTTTCAGTTTCAGTATCTGTTCTAGAGCATCACAAGAAGAAAATTAATAAAATAACATCCACCCCTTTAAAGACTGGAATGTGGGTTGAGAACAAAATAAAGAAATGGGACAAAGATGAACTCAAAAAGTCCCCCACACCCCCTCCCTCCCTTTGAGCCACTGAAACAGGAGAGTGACTAAAACCAAGACCACAGGAAGCCTTAACAACGACTAACCCTTAAGAGCTGACCTTTGACCTCACGTGGTCCAGCGGGGAGAGGCCCTGACTCAGCTCGGACTGGACGCCATCTTTTTTTCTGTCGCATCTACCTCAGAGCAGACAGGAGACTCCGGCAGCCAGCATCCTCTCCGGGACGAACCGAGCGACGAGTACGACGAGTTCAATGGTTTAAAAATGAATAAATAAAAAAACGGTCAACGCATTCAGAAAGGGATCAACTCGGAGCCAATATTCCTGAACCTCTGGCAGCTAGCCTCTCACAATACTGACCTTCCTTTTATCGCAGCTGTACGTAGAAATGCAGTATTTTGTTGTTCAAATGTGGAGCATAGGATTTTTTTTTTTGTTCACATGTATTTTCACTTATCTAGATAAAGTAATAATTTAATTAAAAAGGAAGCGTACAAAAATAATGAGGTCGGTGACATTTCGGTAACTTAAGTTAGAGAAATCTCACTTTTTGTTTTTTTA
Source organism: Anoplopoma fimbria (assembly GCF_027596085.1). Lineage (NCBI taxonomy): Eukaryota > Metazoa > Chordata > Actinopteri > Perciformes > Anoplopomatidae > Anoplopoma > Anoplopoma fimbria. The sequence goes on from NC_072459.1 coordinate 7,531,396, forward strand.
TTTTTTATGTGGACTTCCTTTTTTCTGTTCGGTGAAACAGTGTGATAGTTTGTTTTTTTTTCGTAATATTTGTTCCCCCCCCCTTCGTTCTGACATATCCATATGAAATTTGCTTAGTTATACCTACATATTTTAATACTTGCACAGATAACCGATATAAGCATATGAAATCTCCATGTGTAGTTCCAGATGTTGACCTTGCATGTGTCCGACAACGGAGGAGTCGTTAACTGTAAATTGAACAGAGGAAAAAAATAATAATAATAAGACCTGCTTTGTCCAAACCAGACCTGCACTTGATTAAATGTTTGTGTTTTCATTCATTTGTTTTGTTTCCTCCCCTCCCTCCTTCCTTCCTTCCTTCCTTCCTTCCTTCCTTCCTTCCTCCTCCTCCTCCTCCTCCCAGCTGTGTTGACGTTGTGGTGTTGGCAGACCCCCGCCCCCTCATCCACCTTTTGCTTGATTATTTTACTCTGTTCCGGCGACCTGGCGAGTCTGTTTTCTGATTGTACACGTTCCAAACAATAGTAAAGGAAAAAAAATTTGATGTTTGTTCTGCTTCAGTGGAGAAATGCTTTTTTTTAAATAAATTAATTTAAAGCCCCCCTTTTTTTCTGGATCTTTTGCTTCAGTGTCAGAATCTTGTTTGAGTTTGTGATGCTGGTTGTAGTTCTTCTCGTCTCCACAGGGGGCAGTATAGGAACTTTCTTTTAGGCTGTCGGATGGTAAAAAAAGCAGCACATAAAGTTTATGTCCCTGCTTTACTTATGCATCTGAGTAATAATGTGTATTATTATCAGTTTATGTCATAAACTGATAATAATACACATGATTACTCAGATGCATAAGTAAAGCAGGGACAACTTTTTATTTGTTTTACATACATCATAACAACATTAGCATGTCATTTAAAGGGTTAAATTCTGAGCTGCACCCATGTTTGGTAGTTATGATCAGGACTGAAGCTGGTTTAAAGGTTTGACTGTGAAAGTGGAAAATAGTTTTGATTTCACAGTGGATTTTTGTTGTCTTAGGACGTCAGAGTGACATTTTGAAAGAGGAAAATAAGACTCGAAGACACCTGATAGTGCACACATAGTCCATAATAGATGAGGATCAGGTGTTAAGAAATGAGAAATGGCCGCACAGGAATGCCAAATATAGTTTTCTGTCATTTAAAAACTGTCCCCATACATTTTAACCCCCAAGAAAGCACTTTTTGTTTGTGAATATCTGAATTGGCCTCTCAGAGTTTTACTGTATGAAAACAAGTGTTTCAATGTTTCCGAACACAAAGATTTATCTCACTCGAACATTTCTGAGGTTAAAAAAAGTCATCAACCGAGTAATAAATGAAACAAGTAGCTCTTTGGTCTGCAGCACAGAACATTTCTTTTTTTATACATTACATTACGACACTAATAGTGTGAAGAGTTTCTCTCCTCCATCAGTGATCCTGCTGCAGTGTGACTGCACCGACACAGTGAGGCAGTGCCGCCTGTTTAAAACTCTGCGTGTTTTCCCAGAGTTCACGTTGTCCTCAGTGTGTTAGGGGATAAGCAGACGCCCAGTGACTGAGAAACAATTATCCAGTTTTTCACCCCCGCCGAGGCCCAACATTCCTCCTCTGTGTTGGAGGAGCTAAATAAAGCTTCTGTGTTTCAAGGTGTTTCCTCACTTTGGTTTCCTCAGAAGATTAACTGAAAGCTGAGAGCAGAAAGAACAAACACAGACACAAACTTAATTAGATACTTAACTACATTCATGATTAGGAAATATTCTTTAATATCCTGTTCTCATGTAATCAACATCCGTGTGTGCTTAAATGTTCACCCCTGAATTAACGAGAGAATCACATAATACAACATTTAAATAATTTTACAAACATCAAATACTATAAGATCCCTATAAACTATAAAGATGTGCATAAATATTTTACATTATAAAATTACTTTTTTGTAGTAGTCAAGACTGAGATGTTCCAAGTCAGGACTTAAAGACATGAGTCAAGTTAAAATTAAAATCTTAAAGTCCTGAGTCAAGTACAAAGACATATCTTTGAGTTTCCAGTCCTCAACAAGTCCTTAATGCGCTTTTCACCAAATGTAGAGGCATTTAAACAACATAATAGAAATATATTAAATATGCAAAAGTCATGACTCCTTTTTAAATGTGTATTTATACCTTAAAACAAGTTTGATAAAAACAGGACCGACTGAACCTAATCACAAAAACAGATACGAGTAGCGTTTAAGGTGCATAAAACAAGATCGGGAGCATCTCAGTTGCCTCTCTACGGCTCTCAACATGGTGACGGCAACGCCATCGGCGGCTGGTTATGTCAACAGAGAACGGAGAAGCTCTGATGCAACTCACACAGAGGTAGAAAGACTTTTTACTCCTCTATATTTTTACATTTTACATTAAAGCGGCTCCTTTCACGTTAGTTGATGAAGGAAATGAAGTCAAATGAATTGATTTGTGTATCACTTTTTAAGTAACATACTTTATAATCTTTGGGCTTGAAGGAAGGGTATCAAGTCATTTTTAAATAAAAAAGTCAGAGTGGAATCCCAGTGGTGGGATTCAAGTAACAACCTTTGTTAATTAGTGAGGAAAACAATTGCTAGTTTCATCTCAGAGTGCATCTTTAATTTATTATTTTGCTTTTCATTTTCAGAAAATTTGAAGAGGGAAATCTTCTGAAAGCTGAAATTTTTTTTGCAGCTTTGCCTGTGGAAAGGGAACATGTTGGTTCTTAACTGTGAACCGACCTCCTCCTCCAGCAGAGTTATTCCTATTGCTTCTCAAAGCCTCTTAAAATGAGACAAGTTATGTAACGACCTCTGACCTCCGGCTCCTCTGTATGTAAACACACACACTGTTAAATGTCTGGTTGGATTATTCTGCACACATGCTGGTAGACACACACCGGTGGAAGGCGACTCGCTAACAGAGGGAAGAAGCAGCAGCAGCATCTGAAACATACACATTTATGTTGCCCACACTGCTGGCTGTGTAGGTGGCGTCTCCATGGAAACCAGGAGCTTTCTGCAATTGCCTGATTTCATTGTTGATACTCTGAAAGCTGGTTTAGAGAGATGATGAAGAGAAACCCAGCTCTGAATGATTCTGTTCTCATCCTAATTGTTCTCAGAATTACCCGTCCAGCTAACCGCTAACGGACACAAACCAGCAGAGCCTGATGTCTCTGATTAGCTCGTCTCTCGGGGTCATGAGGCCGCTTGTTGTTTGTATTCAGAGGGAAACTATTCCAGGACTGTAATCCTCTGATAATATCTGGTCCCTGCATGTCGACCTGCAGCGCCTTAAAGCTGCTGTTTCCACACGCCGTGGATAAACAGTTTGGTGTGAGGAGCCAGCTCATAAATGGACTTGGGTCTGCTTAATGTTTCAAGTGTATCATGTCCTTTTTTGGAATTGTATTAAAATGACACATTTAATAAGATAATGACTACTAACGTAAGTAATCAACTGAGGAAGTGTCATGGTGATATCTTTTGGTTAAAACTCTATTCACCTGTAGTGTCTTGTCTACATTTGATTGAAAATGATCCCCTGATGGCTGATAAAGTTGTATTTATTGGCTTGTTTGAATCTTTTTATATTAAAATTAGTTTTGTCATGCATTTTGTCCTTTAGATTTACAATTGAATTAGATAAACTAGAGCAGTCATTGTGTTGCAGAGAACGGATCTTGTGAATGTGTAAACACATCACTTCGTGTGCTCTGGGGGATTTCTTCAGAATAAAAGCCTTCTTGGGCAGCTATAAGAAAAAAAAACTCTTAGACACTGTCCACGGAATAAATTACTCTTCTGTTACAGGAGAAGACAATCACCACAAATGTATTACACGCCGAGAAAAAAACATCACAAGAAAAGTGTGGCTGCAGTACTCTCACTGACCTGGTGAAGGCAATGCAGAGCAAAGCATGCAAACATCCACACACACATCAAAACAAAGTGCTGCACCAGATGAGTTCGTGCGTTCACACCACCTTTGTTGGATCTACTGTTTTTCTTCTTCTTTTTTCACTCTCTCAGCCTCTCAATGGCCCTGACAACTGTTGGAGGCCATTTCCATAAACAGCAGAGAGGTGAATGAGGACAGAGGGATGAGAGCATGATGGAGACAGAGTGGGAGAGAGAGAGAATTAAAGCAGTGAAAAGAGAGAGAGATATGTGGGTGGCTGTGAGCAGAGAGGAAATAAGATGCTCTTCTCCGAGAGGCTGTAACCCGGGGCAACAGCTGCTCCACAACTGACCCCGAAACATGCAGGACCCCCGCTGATCTGAGAGCTTTAAAGAAACCTCTCTCAGTGGAAATTGGAGGCTAAAAGCACACAGTAACGAAAAAGAAAAACCTCTTGATATCCCAGAGTGTGAGGTGCTTCTATTATGTGTCAACCCCATTAAGAGAATTCAGGTTCTTCACTGTGACCTCGTTGCTCTCCATCACGTGTTTCATCTCTCTGGAGGAAGGAGTTTTGGAACATGTGGCCGGCCGCTGCTCGCTGTTCGTCTGGCGTCCGTGTCGCTGTAATCCCTCAAAGCGTAGCCTCCGGGGCCATGAAGCGGTCTGAAAACATGAGATCCCCATTTTTTTAAGGGCTCATTTTAAAGCCACTGTGGAAAACAGTTTGATGCAGCTCGGAAGTGAGAGCAAGAGGATGCTTCCCCCGGCACACGGCCTCATGATATCCTGAACCTCACCCTAAAACAAACTGTGAAGATTTATCTTCATAATTAAGCATTTTCTTCACACCAAAATCTAAGAACAAATCAATAATAATTATAAGATTCTTGTGAGTGAGAAGAAACCTATGCAAAAAAGCTACTGTGCATATTATTATAGACATTTTTAGACAAACTCATTGAAAAACTGGTGCAGTGAGTCCTATATTTTCAGAGAGTCAGAGCCAGAAGGAGGCGTAGCGGTGTCTTTACTACTATGTAGCGACCTGTCAATCACAGTGTAGCTCCGCCCTAAAGCATACCCTGCTTTATGGTCTATTTGACTCTAAATGGAGCATAATTTACTCATCATGATAATCATGATGTATTGAAGAAGACTTGAAACTAGAGATTGAGACCATAAACTCATGTTTACAATGTTTACTGAGGGAATAAATCAAGAGAGTAGTAGAGTCTTGAGTGAATGCAATTTTAAAGGCCTTTACATGCCAATATATATTCATTCCAACTGTTCTTTTTTCACACAAAATGCAAATATTTGGCCAAAAAATGATGAATCTTTTTCTATATCTCCGTATCACACACACTTTTACCCTATGTATCTGTACACAACTCAAATATTCAGTTTCACCAAGAAATAACATTATATATAATAGTATTATAGTAAATTACTATCAACGATAAAATATTGTTTTGATCACACGTCAAATAAATCCCAAAGGAACAACTGCTGCTGAAGAGTGATTGAAGGAGGCGGGCGTTCATTTTGTGACCTTCAACGGAGCGGATCACAAGATCTCATGTCCACTTGGCTGGTTTACAAGAACCCATAACAAACAGAACACTGTTTCTCTGTAACAGCGAGGTAGTTTAACTTTGGTTCATCACATTTTTAGCCGAATTGTTTGCCAAATTTTTGTTTAGTGTAAAGAAATTATATTTCGATATAATCATGGTCTCCGGAGGATAATTAATAAGGATACTGGTGACTCCATAATCGTTTCTCTAATGCCAAACCTTTCCTTTTACCAACACTTATATAGATATCACAAGAACTAATTCACTCTGGATATTCTTGGTCTTTTCGTGAACCTTTTTCATCCAAAGCCATGTCTTTGTATGTTTTTTCTGTGCGTCACTAGCAGGGCTTTGGGCACTTTCTCTTGTGTTCTTCTTTCTGTGTTGACAAAAGCACTTTTCATCATTTAAATAAGGAACAGGAAGCTACACCGGCTGTTGGAATCTTGTAAAATATAAATATCATGGGACAAACAAGACAACTAACCTTTGTACTATGACATTTATTTGTCAATTCAAATGTTTTGATCTTAAACATATCTAAAAATGTATTAGTACGTGACCAAATCAGACTTTATTATCATGATAATCTGTTTCCCTTTTGCCCAAATGCATCATAAAAAAACTCTAATTAGAGAAATAGACTTTGAGTGCCACTCCATTAATGCAGTGAGAAAAAAAAAGAACATCCCAAAACATGCCACGAATGTCAATTAAGAGAATATAGAGAGAGCAAAAGGAAATGAGATGACGTTTGATGCATTTTTAGACAAAGCGAAGACAAAATCTTGAATAATTTGTTTCTGTTAATTGGATTCTTCAACGAGGTGACTGAAATGGCTCTCGAGGATAATTTACCGAGGCCATGTGAGAGGGCCGCTTGACGCTTAATTGGTCAGTGTCACTCTCTCCCAGTGCTCCTCTCAGTTACCAAGGAAACAAAGCCATTTTCACACTGCAGCAGTTTTGTTTTCTGCAGCTCCTGTCGTCGTAGCGTTCGTTTGCTTCGGCACAGACAGACTGTGTTTCAATCATTGATTTTTTTTTTTACTTGTGTCTTTTGCTGCTGAGCTGGATGCTCTGAGGCTTCATGAAAATGATCATCGTCCAAGACGCAGGACACAACACAGTGCCATGTGTCAGTTTTGTAAAGCTTCACAACATGAAATAACGCCTCCGTTGAACTAATTGCATCATGTCTCCAGGAAGACGGATTCTCTGAGCAGAGAGACAGACAGTGAGTTTCACTGTGTGCTGAAAATTAAGCCTTGTTTCAGTATTTTCCAAGATACTTTAAAGCAAAAACACCTATGTTGATGTTTCACCTGATATTTGTTACATTAAAAAGTACTTTTAAGTAGTTTATCAAGTGCAAAATCCAATTAGTCATCATGGTCACACAAATCTGACATGTAAAAAATCTAAATCAGATTGAGTTTGTGGCACGTTTTTCCATTTCCTATATTAACGGGAGCATCACATTTAAAGAACGAATGAGAAGTTTGTTTTGTTGTTGTTTTTATGTTGGATTCACAAATAAATAAAATTATTTTGATTTAATTTAATTTTTAAATGGATTCAACATGAAAAGAACAAATAATACGCATTTAGTTTTTGTGTAAGCACAATAGAGATCATTTTTATAATGAGTTTATAATGAGCACGTTCATTCTGGAAGTTATTTCAGGGGGCGTGTCATGTAGTGAAGTGGGTGTGTCTTGTAGCCTGCCAGACCTTAGATAGACCTTTCTCGCTCCGACACTAGGATATGTAATTAACACTTTGCTAAACCCCGCCCCTCGCTGCTGCTCATTGAAGCTGTCGGAGCTACGTTACCATGGAGCCCACACTGTCACTAACTGCACTCTCTGAAGAAACAATATCTAATGTCAGTAAACATTGTAAACATGAGTTTATGGTCTCAATCTCTAGTTTCAAGTCTTGTTCAATACAGCATGATGTTCATTTAGTAAATTATGGTCCATTTGACTCTAAATGGACCATACAGCATGGTATGTTTTAGGGCGGGGCTAACTTTGATTGACAGGTCGACACCAGAGATGTATACGGCTTCTTTACATCACTCCTCCAGTCCAAATATGGTGATTTCTGTTTAATTGGAAGCAAAAAAACTATGCAGCGACAGTCGTAATCTAAGATGGCGACAAAGAATTCGTCAAACTAGAGGCTTCAAAATAAGTCCACAAACCAATGGATGACCTCAGGATGACTACATCCACTTCTTATATACAATCTATGCTTTTAAAGTGTTTCAGACTACGACTACGTAATCATGAGAAAATAATTTTCCTTGGAAACCTAATTAAGAGTGCAGTTTATTTGAAAAGGAACATAATGTTGTAGGAGATAGGGTTGAAAAATACATAAATAATTAAATTGGATTTTTTGGACATGTTTTCATTTAAAAATGAATTCTGTAAAAATGTCTTTAATGGTTTCTTATTTATTTCAAGGACATCATGACCTGACATGCATAATGAAGTCAAAGGTGACTTACACAACCACCTATGAGCCATCACGTAACATTGATTTGCCGATGAGTCCACAGCGACCACTCCTCACGACAAGAGGACTCCTCTGATCCGCTCTGATGAACAACACACTTCAGTCTGTGTTGTAACGACTGAATAATGTTGATTAGAAGCAGAGCGTCCGTCTTGAAAACCTGCCCTGTGGATTCAATCATGTTATGTATTTCACTGGAGATTGTTTCATAAATAAAATGTTACAGGATGAGTTTTGTTGGTGTTTTTTTTCCTGTCCACACTGTCTTTACTCTTGAAAAAATTGTTGGCACCTTTAATATTTAAAGGTGGCTTTAAGGTGGTTTTATATATCTAAAGGGAACAAAATGTCCATATTAAAACGTTTCAAACCTCTCAAACTGTAACAAAACAAACCCCTCCAAGCTGTCTACGCTCTATTATGACATTTACATTAAATTGACATTGTTATACAAAGTATGCATGAAATCTAACACTATAGAAATACTCTTAAAGTTATGAAATGTTATAATAAAACAGTCAGAATGACTTCCCTCTTTAAGATTTAATGTGGCTTTTTAGACACTGATCAACAAGAAAAAAACGTTAATGTCAAAGTGAAAACAAATCTCTACAAAGTAATCTCAATTAATTACAAATATAAAATACAAACACATGTTTGCAGGAGTATTGGACCCCTTTTTTAAGTGGACACACCTGAAGCATCGCTGCCAGTGTCTCATAATTAGTAAAATGGAGATCAGCTGTGTGTATTTGAGTGGGTTTCAGTTGATTGTGGTATAACTACACCTGTATGTGAAAGGTCAAGCTTTTGATGAGGAGTCAGTTTGGTGGCAAAACATCTGTGAAAAGGTGAAACAAGAGTATGACCATCTGTAGCAATTAAATCAATCATTCAGCAAAGGAAATTCTAGAAATATGATATTTTAAATAGATTTAAGTTCTTCCTTCTTTCATTTAAACTAAAAGGTTCATATTCTCGTAATCAGTGGACGTCCAGCAGCTGATTGGGCTTATTGCCTGCACCACACATCAGCAGCTATCTCTTTGTGCTCGATGAGTCCGTGGACAGCTGCACGAGGCTAACCAGCTTCTTTACTTGTGTCTGAGGTCAGAGGTCGAATGTTCTCAATAATCCCTCATTCAGTCCAAGATAGGAGAGTAGTATTTCAGATAATCCATGAAGGCAGCACTCTGACCATTCAATAAATTACATCTGATCAGTGTTTTTGTTTGTTTGTGTCTGAAACAGAATTTAAACCATCATAGGACACTAAAACGCTCCCATTAAAACCCAGAATACCTTTCTTTAGATTTGCAACTCTGAGCATAAATATGACAGTCTGGAAATTAATTTGTCATCTTCCAAATCAAAGCAAAACATTCATAACTTATACTTAATGCTGAATTCTGTTTCAGGTTAAAGGTATCTAATAAAAGCTTCAGTTAGGAAAAATCGGAATTTTGTTTTATTGCCAAGACAGTGTTTACATGCAAGGAAGTTGCCTTGGAGTATTGATGCAAAGACCAGAAAACTAAGTATATAGCATAGAAAAATTGCAATAAAAAATATTTTAGAAAAGAAACACATAAATAAAATATAATTTATATAATTATAATAATAATTTATTATTATTATTATTATTATTATTATTATTATTATATATTATTATTATTATTATTATTATTATTTAAAAAACGGTTATATTTTTCCATCCATCCATTTTCCGTAACCTGCTTATCCAGTTAAGGGTCGCAGGGGTGCTGGAGCCGATCTCAGCTGTCAATGGGCGACTGTTATATTTGTACATATTTTTAATAATTATAATTATCATTATAATAATAATGATAATAATAACAATTATTATTATCATTATAATTATTAAAAATATGTACAAATATAACAGTTGAAAAAGGAAAAGGGAAAAATATTGGGTTAATAAATGTACAGTCAATAAATTAAAAATACCAGAAAAATATTGGGTTAATAAATGTACAGTCAATTAACCAGCTAAACGAGCAAAAATCATTATCAGTAATGGAAGAAGATAACCATTAAACTTGTGATTCAAGAGGTTGTGTCTTTTCCCTGCCACTAAGGGGCATGATCTTGACAGTAAACTTTAATATTAATCACTTCTGTCAACTCAGTAACCTTTGCTCATTGCCAAACAAATTAAAAAGGGTCAATAGTATAACATTAAAGAATAAAATAAAATGGAAATCAATTGTAGTTGTTTAAATGTAGTTATTTGTTTTTGTGTTTTGGGAGTTTACTGTCAGAAAACATTTGTTCTATCTATTTTCACACCTGTCAGAACTTAAAGGCTTCAAAACTAAGAACTTTTCAAAGTAATGGCCTTTATTTTAATCAAGTCGAAGCTCAGTTTCTTTTAAGTTTTATATGCATTTCCAGATATTATATAAAAAGTATACTGCAATACTGTTATTTTAAGGATAATTTATTTACTAATATATGGATTTTTTATTGCTTTGGTTCCACATTTGGTTGCTGTTATTGTTATTTACATCACATTATCAGGTACACAAACAATAAAGAAAGCCAAAATATTCAATAACTGATTTTAAATGAGTTGAAGTTGTCACCAATTATTAATTAGCAAAGAACAAGCGGAAGGTGTCGCTGTACCAACAGCCCAGCCTGGCTGGTGTCAAACTGGTGTCACTGGGAGCCCAGTCATCCGGTAAACACAGTGAACTTCAGCCCAGTTCATGTGTACCCTGATCTATTTCAACCAGCCGCTGAGAACCAGACACACAAACACACACTGCTGCTGGAGGGCTGACATGTCACACATTTCAGATGTACAGGTCTGACTCGTTCTTAGAAGAATGGCAAGAATAAAAAAAAGATGATATCTTCTGGTTCTGCTTGATTGATTTGTGATCCTTTTTTATCTGTTTGTCCTCGTCAGTCCGTGCTTGATTTGATTTCACTTTATAATTCGAGTATTTTCTGAAATTTGTTATGTCCCAAGACATACTCTGTTTCACATAAGTACAAGACACATAATTTAACCAAACAACAAAATCCTTCACAACATACAACATATGACAAAACTTAGTGTTTAACCTTATCTTCCTGGGCCAGAGCTGGAAAGGCAACAGAAAAACGGTCAAGTTATCACCAAAAAGTATGAATGAATGGATTGATTTAGCTAGTTAAGGACATTTTAAGTTGATTTTCAACAATGACTCTTAAATTTACAATTCTTCAATGAACCTGAAAAATGATAAATGTTCCTAGAAACCGCTACCACAGTCTCTGTGTCAACCTAACGCTTTTACACAACGGGGAAGTTACAAATATATTTCAATATTTTGCTTCAAAACTACTTTTAACGGCAGAGATTCACATTTGCAACACTTTTTCAAAGAAAGGTTTGGAGACCAACTACCAGTATTCTATTGACACAGAGCAGCGTCAGTCTGAGCTAAACTGTTGTTTAGCCTAAGCTACTGGGAGCTATTTTATTTAGTTTCCTTTTAGCGTTAATCTCAAGAGACTAGCTGGTGAATTTAGTGGCGCAATTAGCAGCTAAAGAGACAGATATTTCCCTCAGGAGGAGGTGGAGACCAAAAGCGGAGCTAAAAGAGAGAAGAACACAAAGACTCCGAAAGAATGATAATGGTGCTTTGTAACTGCTGGATGAGTAAACAAAGCTTTGCAAACAAGTTTAAGAATTTAAAACATGATGAAATAGGAGCTTGTTTTTGCTGGCCAAATATTGTTTTTGCAGGATTGCAATGATAAAGATGGAAGGTGATGTTTTTGTGTAGGTTGTATTTTATGTTGTGTTGTAGCATGTGTTTTATTTCATAAAAGAATCTCCCTCCAGAACAAAGTTGTAAGTTGAGTTTAAAACATGGATCAATGGTTCATCCATGTTTGTCAAAAGTATGCAGTTGGGCAACTTTCTTGCAGCATGTTTTGGCTCCAAGTGTCGGGGAAAGTCTGACAATCTAGTACCCATGTGGTGACGGCAGTAAACGGCAGAAGAGTTGATGTTAACGATCCTGGACTTCTGATACCAAAGAGATGAGAACTCATTTGAACTAAATATGAACTGAATTTGTCAAAAACCTACAACACATTTGATTTTTTAACACAAATACATTCATATCTTTTATCCAGTGTTTCTTGCTAAAAGGCAAAATGTCTGTTTTCACACTAATGATCCCCTGATGATTAATTCATCAGATGTTGGCGTACTCATTAATACCTCTCACTACAAAACATAACAAAGCCTCATCACCCTGTAATCAACCCCCTAAATTACTATGTGAGGCATTTTAATTGTCCGTAGCATTACACTTATAGTCAATATCATTATCGTGAATGACTTTTGAACAGCCGTGGGGATGAACTTGTCTTTGTAAATGACCTGATTTATTTTGTTTTGGTTCCATGTGTGTCAGATTTCCTTCTAGGCGCTGACGTAGCAGCAGAGAGAAGAAGCCCTGGCAACAAGTGCAACAGCAATACACCATACCTGCAGCTCCAGGAGAGATGAGCACGATACGTGAACAAAAGGTAGTAAATAGCAGTAATGCAGAAGGGTCAGAAAGTGTACATTGCTCAAATAGATGGTGTGACACACGTGTGAGTGCCCTCAGGTTTCTTTGAACTGCATTCCTTGTGCAGGGAGGCCTCAGGGATAGGGGTGCTCGTTGCAGTATTCTTGTGCCTGCCTGCCTAATCACATTTAAAGGAGGATACAAGCGCCGGATTGGGGACATCTGGACCGGACTCTTGAGCTCACATGGCAAACCATGCTTGCTGCTCCTTGTCTGGACTTGCAGCTACGCCCTCTTTACTCCTCAATCTTAACACAAACCAAAACCCAAACCCGTCTGTCAACGCTGCAACCCGCCCCTCCCTCAGTCTGACTCCCTGCCCGGATTCCACTCCAGGTCTTCTCTCTAGCTTGTTCCCTGCTCCTGAAAGTAGGTCACTGTTTGCTTTGTATTATTCAGCAACTGGAATGATTGTGCGGTGAGGGTTCTTGACTGTGATCTGGGTGACATGCAGTCAGCCAGTGGTGTGCAGGAGCAGAGGAGAGAGAGAGGAACCCGCCCGGCAACAACACACACCCCATCCGTTCCATTAAGATAATGTCTAAGCAAAGTGAAACTTCCATCACTTTTTAAAGCACTCTCCACTCTCAATCTGCAACCTCAGTGAGTGACCTCTCTGCCCACATCGGCCTGTTAAAGGTCACGGAGTAAAAAAAAACCTCAATGCGGTGGTTAAGGTATAAACAGTAACTGAAGCTGTGAGCGGAAGTAAAGGGAGATCACAGCGACATGAAATAACACGCATGAATTAAATCTCACACACACACTGAACATGACGACCTCACATTACAGTTCATGTCGGCTTGCCGCAGCCTGCAGCACAACGATGATATCTGGCAGGAGTTCGGTCTGTGCACCTGCAGGTGTATACAGCATATTTGTAGGAAATACTTCTAGTGCGAAATTAATCTGAATTCAGTCCATTGGTCAGGGCTGGGATTTTAACCTTGAATGCACAGCTGTTGTGCAATTCAGAGGACTTTGGATGATCTGTGATGATGCACTTTGTGGCGAGTTTTTTTTTTTTTTTTTTTTTGACCGGCTCTATCTAGGACACACTACAAAATGATTGGTGGCATAGTTAATCTGTGTAAAAATGAGTGAACTTGTAAATTACCATCAGATATATGTACTGTATGCAAATGATTCCTTTTGCTGAAATATTTTGTGGGAGTAAGGGAAGATCTTTTAAACTTTCTAACCCCAGATTTATGTTTTATTTCAATTTTCCCTTCAGATTGATTTACTCACTCAAGTGGTAATAACTGGTCACTTAATAGCTACCTACTTAGCTCTAAACAGCAGGTAGACAAAGTTAAAGAATAGCTGTTGAAGCGGCCCAGTTTCATAGCACTTTGTGAAACAGTCACAAATTCCAATATATTGGTTTTGGGTACATGAACACAAATTTTCGGTGTTTTTAGTGTCGCTCAGGACGAAAAAAATGCTGATTGGATGTCAATAAGGAACCTTATTGGTTGTGGACACAAATTAAATGCATCCACGTGACGAATCAACAGTCAGAGCAAGTGACGTACTTCATAGTATCCCAAAAGATGAGTATTGGTGGTCAGGAGGGGATGTATATGGGTCCAACAAACATGACTTTAAACCACAAGAATGGTGTTTGACACCGCATTGTGGTTTTATGGTTGTGGTTTTGTTGCCCTTCACTAACTTTTCTTGACAGTTTTCCTGAGCCTAACCGTTCGTGATTTTGTTGCCTATAGCCAACTGTTGATTTGTTTCCTAAACCCAACTGTTCCTGGTTGTTTAAGCCCCACCATGATGTATTTCCTTAACCTAACTAAGCGGTTTCATTGCCTTAATATCACTGTTCATGACAGGCTTCTTAAACCTAATTACATGGTTTTGTTGCCAAAACCCAACTTTCATTTCTAATGTGAAAAACAGTACTTCCCGCTAGGATCTACACGAAAAAACTGCCAATTCTTGTCCCTTTACACAAAACCAATAGATTGCATATTGTGACTAGTTCCCAAACTACTGTGAGACTGTGTTGGGGGAACAATGTGGAGCATTAAGCAGCTAAAGAGAGAGATATTTCCAAGAAGAGATGGTGGAGACCAAAAACAGAGCTAAAAGAGAGAGAACCATATAGCGATCCGCTGTCCGCCACACCCCATTAGTTTCATTAAGACACTTTCTCTCTGTCTTTCCCTCCTGATTCAGTTGATTCTCATTTTTCTCAGTCTGAATAAATAGCCTTCATCATAACCACAGGTGATGTAAGCTGTCGTTGCTTTAATGCCATTTATGAAACACAAAACCTGCAGGTTTTTATATGAGCCTGAAAAAACTCATGTCTTGGTTTCCTGCTGTGGTTCTGATAACCTTTTCCTTTCTCATTAACAGATGGAGATTACAGATGTCCCCCTTTTTTAGAAGTCTGTCATTTTTTCATCTCAGTTTGATTAAAAAACCCAGTTGGATTGACATGCCTCGCTGTTTCCAGCTCCCACAGTCATCTTCTCATCTTTAGTCATGAAATTTGATAAATACTGTACTATTAAAAGTAGTCTCAGATTGAAGTCTCTTGGAAAAGAAATGTAACAGCTCATATTTATCTGATGCAAATATACCGGAGGTTGGCATCCTCATTTCACGTCAAAGGTTCAGGAAGGTTGTTTTGTTTTAAGGAAAACGGCCTCACCAAACAGGTATGAAGGTGTGGATGAGAACAGCATGCCAATAAAACATGCAGAGGTGTCGACCCTTAATTTCAAATAATGTTCTGTCTTTTAAAATACACGTGTGAATTGTCACGGATGATTATAGTTATTAAAGGTATCACTCTCGTTAAAGTCTCTATGTGTGAAGTTGCGTGGCAATTTCTCTTTAGGCAAAAAGTGAGAAGAAACAAAAGACAACAACAAGAGTTTATCCTCTTGTGATCATGCAACATGGTTTCAAATCATAATTCATGTCAATGAAGGAGTCAACAGAACACAGACTTGGGTAGGGAGGATATCTTCAAACGCCAAACCATGATCTTTTATTAGCACCACACCTTCTGGCAAACACACACATATACGTTATACGCAATTATTTCAGCACATAACAACATACCTTTCATTTCAATGGACACCAGATGAAAAATTATGTTCTGTCTCCCAAAATCCACCAAAATATAGTTTATTTGAAACTGAATAATAACACTAGTAAACACCAAACACAGGGATTGCATCGCTGTAATATAATTATTGATTTTCAGATACTTTTGTTTGTCAGTGGCCTACAGCGACACATTCTCTTCCAACTATTTTATTGCTATCATGCCATTTTAATATGATCTTTTTATATTGGTATTTCTCCCTGCGAAACTGAAGAATGTACCCTTTCCAATGTCTTTCCTGGAGCTTTTTTAGAAAAGACGACTTTCGCATGACAGCTATCCGTTTGTGTACATACAGGTTCTGTCAGAAAGACCTGTAACGCCAACCACATCCACTTGTTAAATAAAGTCTTTGAGTAGGATGTATTTTCAACATGATTCAGAGTTTGCAATTGCACTCTAATTTTTTTGCTATCAGATCGACCAAGGTGCATAAATCGACAAAAGAGCAAGTGTGGCCAAGAGCATTGCTACATAAAATGGGAAAAAGCTAATGTAACAGTAGCACAAATATCCATCTAAAGTTTTGCTAATATTAGCTAATATTAGCCACAATAAGCTAATGGTTGTACCAAAACCAGAAAATGTTGTATCTGCAAATACCGCTGAGCCAACTAAATTTAACAAATGTTCATTTTATTTCTCATGAATTCACTTTTTCATTTTGTTAAAGGAAGAGTGTTAAAAAATGGATTATAAGGAACTCCTTGCAGTTGTGAAAGAATAATGTATCCTCTCTCAGATGCAAATTAATCTGCCAAAAGCTCCCACTGTCAGCTATTAGCTATTACTCACCTCCTGAACATCAAACTGTGCCAAGAAATATCAGCAGGTTTTATGATCTCTAACGAATTCTAACGTCAGTAGGAAAAGGTTAACGTATGCAGGATTCTCTGAATTCAATCATGTTCTAACTGAAAAGGATGAAACAGAAATGTTGGTTTAATTGGTGTTCACAGCCTTGTGCTCATTTTACAACATTGCATGAAATCCCTTCGGCATTTAAGCATTTAATCCTTTCCAGGAAGCAGCAAGGAGAGTGCACGATCTTAGCATGGTTTCAGTGGGAACATGCGGCCCACACAGCTGCCTGCTCGTCTCAGAGCGTCTTTGTTTCCTGGCTCGGTGGTGGGTTTATAGCCGGTACTGTTCTCTGCCTCGTCCTCCACGGGGAAAAAACACTTAACACGTCAAGTGAAAAGCTGGAGATGGAGGATGCTGTCTGACTCTGTACTGAGGACAAAAAAAGATATCCACATCTTCTCTAAAGGATAATCTACATAAATATAAACTCAAAGACTCAATCTTATCACTTTTGTCAAAGGGAGCAAGCGCATGTTTTATTCGGTTTTATTGCTTTGTGGACTGCTGTTATGAAGCATCGAGGTTCAGTTATTGATTACCGCCGTCGCCATGTTGTTGTTTCTGCAACTAATGAACGGAAGTTACCATATTTTGAATGAGGAGGAGTGATGTATAGACGGCGTGTACATCTCTGGTACCGGTAGCAACCTGTCAATCAGAGTAGCCCCGCCCTAAAGCATACTCTGCTTTATGGTCTATTTGACTCTAAATGGACCATCATTTACTAAATGAACATCATGCTGTATTGAAGAAGACTTGAAACTAGAGATTGAGACCATAAACTCATGTTTACAATGTTTACTGAGGGAATAAATCAAGAGAGAAGTAGAGTCATTTTCTCATAGACTTCTATACAACCAGAGGAGTCGCCCCCTGCTGTTTAGTAAAGAGAATGCAATTTTTAAGACACTTCAGCATTGGCTTCACTCGGCAGAACCAGAGCTTGCAGCCGGGTCCCCCCTCAGCTTTGGACAGGAAATATGCAAGTTAGTTGTCAAATACATCAAAGTTGACTTCTAGTTTCACACGGGAACAAACTGCTGTCTCCTGGCTGAGAGATAACTCACTGTGTGTGCTTTTGCGATCTTTATACTTTCTCGTTAATGATTACGTGCATGACCTACTTAATGATTTTGTGGGAAATCTACATTTTACGAGGCATTTAATTGTAGGTATTGCTTTGAATGCTGGATGAAACCAGCCTGCACATGATCGACTAGAAGGACACTAGGAGAGTGCAGACAAGGCCAAATGCTTTATTTTGTAATATTAATGAAAGTAAAATACAATTTGTATCCGCCTCTTGATTAGCATCTGCTCTAGTATTTGCTACACCCTTCCACCAAACCAAAAGAGAAAAAGACAGAAAGCCTCTTTTCTGCAGCATCCTGTTCTCTGCAGTAAGACATGCTGACACACAGTCGAGTCGTCGGGCAGACGGCGAACCCGCCGTGTGCCCTGAGCGGCGGCCTTAAAGAGACACAAACCAGGACAGAGTCTGACTCCTCACAACCCCTGAGTGCTGCTTTTATGCTCACTGACGTGCTTCCGAACCCTGATTCTGCCTCGGGAGTCAGACAGATAAACATGAGGAGATCATTTTGTACCAGCCGCAAACTGACAAACTCACAGGATTACATCAGACTCCCTGTTCATTATTTTCATTCAGAGCAGCAGTGTCTCGTGGATGTCGTCTCTGCTTTGTAGTGAGCTGAGCAATAAAGGTTAATTCAAATTTTATTTAGTGTGAAGAGGCCAGTTTGACCATTTTTTGCAGGACAAATATCAGAAGCGGCGTGTTTAGTTTTAACATCCTTCTTTTCAAAATATTTGTGATCTGAAGTGATTATTATAAGTTTCCAGTGGTGGAATGTAACCAAGTACATTTACTCATGTATTGTACTTTACTTGAGTACTTCCATTTTAAGCTACTTCACACTTCTACTCTATTATATTTGAAGCCAATATTGTACTTTTTACTACATTTATCTGACAGCTGTAGTTACTTGCAAATTCTGATTAATAAAACAAAAATATAAATCAATTAATAAATTGCGATGTACTATTATAGATTTAGTCAACCAGCATTATATAAAGTAATTAAAATGAGCTCCACATGTACCAGCTGCTCCATTTAAATGATGAGCACATTAATGCATCAATATTCATAATCCATTAATATAATATTAATGATTCTGGAATTCTGCAAAATGATTCATTTTTAATGCTAACACTTATGCACTTTTACTGTTAGTCAAGTTGTGAATGCAGGGCTTTTACTTGTATTTTTTTATACTGTAATATTACTATTTTTACTTAAGTAAAATATCTGAATACTTTAATCTTTTGGGAAGGAATATTAATTTAGAAGATCATTTTTAACATGGTTTTATCCAATATTGAGATTTCTGGATGCAAATTGTCACATTTTTTATTAGAAAATGCCTTTTTTTTTTTTTTTTTACCATTTGCATATTTCAAACATGACATTTTCATTTTCTTAGGTTAATCAATCAACTGGAGAGGATTCATGGTGAAACTATCTGTGGTGTCTCCCCTTAAATTTTTGTGGTTCCCTAATTGTTTATTAAAGGTGTTTCCATGCTTGTCTGTTCAGCCAATATGGGTGTATCTCTCTAATCAACCCATTGATTATTCAAGACTGTCTCCACACCAGTACAGTTTTCATTCCAGGAAATGGCTTGCAGGTTTTTAAAGTTAATGTAAAAAATGTTTTTTTTATCCTGTTCTTATTCTTAAAGCCTTTTCAAAGAGCTTTTAGCCCATTGTGAGACACTAACAAGCTCCACTAAAAGCCATGTTTTATATAAGAGGAAAATAACAGCTGGTGGTGAGGCATGTTTTTATTCCAGACTGCTGCTCCTCCAGTAGCAGTTGAGGAGCATCCTCCCACACTGTGCTGTGAGGGTTGTATTGGTCAGACAGGATGTCAGAAATAGCAGTATTATTGTAGGTGGATCGAGCACAGATGGGTTAAATTTTTCTTCTCTGAGCTTCTGCTGCTGCAAAACAGAGGATGCAAAAAACAGCCAGAGCGAAGTTAAAGAAAGCATGAAGTAAGCCACCGTCTAATTAAGAGGTGATTGGCTCAGAGGCGACCAGAGTGTAGGGTGAATCTAGGTCGCGTTAACCAGAATACGTAAGAGTGACGGCACGAACTCTCCTCTGATCCTCTGAACCGCAGTCAGGGGAAACGACGTTGCCTAGAAACGGAGAAAAAACGCTTATTCTTCACTTCTCCAAGGTTTCACATTGTTATTGTTGCAGCGGCTTCATCGCAGCTCAGCCTCCTGCAGATTTGAAGGCTGATTCTTTAGAGAAACTACAGACACGATATGACGTTCATGTTTATATTTGAGGGGGAAACTACGGTGAAGCACTCATGCACTTGTTCTGTGTGACTCACATGTATCTGCCATGATTTTCTTGAGGTGACATAAGTGTGGGTTACGAGGACTAATCCGTTATTCTGGATGCAGGTTTAGTCGGAGTAGGAGCTTTGGGCCTGAATGTGAAGCACATGTCAGACAAGTGTTCACTTTGAGCAGCAATAACATAACACTCTGCTTTTATGCTAAATAAAACTTAACATATTATATATTTTTCCCTTCTGTGTGACCGTAATGATCCACAGTATTCTCGGACACGTTCATTGTTAAGAGTTCCAGGACACCAGAGGATTTACTCGGTAATCCTCCCATCAGCTGGTCAAAGCTAGCAGTCGACTATTTCTGCTCCTGTGATACTTCGCTGTGCTGTTCCTGCAGCGCCTCTTTAATAGCACCTCTGCAGGAATACAGGCTGAACTGTGCAGATTGTCGAGGGAAGACTAACAAGATTTTAAAGTGGTAGCTTAAGTGCATTTTGATTGGTGTGAAAGTACATCAAAACTCAGATTTTACCATGCATTAACAAAATACATTGTACAAGTGAATAAATAGATACTGGTTCTGCAGAAATAATTGGATTTAATTAATTATTGGGAACCAGAAAATAGTCATTTGCAGCCCTTTCAACTTTAAAAAAATACATCATATTCCCAACTGAATTGTGCATAATGTTTAGAGGGAAATAAGTTCAAATTAGTTAAAACTGCGGCTGAATCTGGTAGAAAAACATCTTTTCATGGAAAATTATTTGAGATCACAGTTTAGTTTTACGGGAAAGTTATTTTGTAGGATGCATGGTTGCTGTTTTGTCAGCAGATTAATTGTTTGAGTAAATTATCAAACAAAAAATCTTATTTTATCCAATACATCATTGTAAATCGAATCTTTTAGGGTTTTGACGTCACCTTTAGTGGGAAAGTGTGATTGTACTACTTCATGATGACAGATTGACAGCATTCCTGCTTATAGTCTTCACAAGGTCACAGGAGGGAGATTAGAAAAGGCTAGATGCAAGCAATGGAAACAAACAGAGATACAGAACACTGAAATAGTTCACTTCATATTTTATCTAATTTGCCTCCTGTTTTACCTCTCTAGTGTAGATTTAGTGTTGTATTGCTCTTGTCTGCCCACATACAGTTTATCCTGTGTAAACTTGTTCCATCTTTTCCTTTCAACCTTATGATAACAGACCCAAAGCCAAGACTCCATTTTTGTTACAGCACTTACTAGAGATGTTTTCATGTAATATATTTTCCCATTTCCCCAAAATTCAGCCATATTTTATACCTACTTGATATCATTGTGCTCTACTTTAGACTCTAAACTAAAGTTGTGTAGGTTTGAACAAAGTTTTAGTCTAAAATAACCAGTAGAAGGTCAGAATTAATATTTCAAATACCACAATGTAATTAGATTTTTACTCTGTTTATCCTTCTGTTTCTTCTTCAGACTATTAGTATTCTAATGTGATTCATAAAACCGAGTTGAGTCCAAGGACTTCCTGTCCCTCACTCTGTGTGTCACTGAGCAGATCCAGCTCCATAGCAACTGAATGTGTGTTAGTAGTTAGCGCTACGATATTAGCGCCTGTGTGAATCATTTGGCCTGAAGGCTGGATGGGCGAGACTCCAAGGGGCTCCTGGGACTTCCATGACAACAGCCAGAGGACACCACCACAAAAATGACTAACAATTCACACCAACAAATTACAAACAGACACAAAACAACTACAAAAACAAGCTAAAAAGCTTTAAAGTCTCTGTGTGTCTTGCTTGAAGAAAAGATATAAGTAGTGAATCGCCAACTTGGCTTTTTGCAACCAATAAACAGAAGTGACCATATTTGAACTGTGGAGGAGTGACGTAGAGACGCCGTATCCCAACCTTTCAATCAGTGTGTAGCCCCGCCCTAAAGCATACCCTGCTTTATGGTCTATTTGACTCTAAATGGACCATCATTTACTAAATGAACATCATGCTGTATTGAAGAAGACTTGAAACTAGAGATTGAGACCATAAACTCATGTTTACAATGTTTACTGAGGGAATAAATCAAGTAGAGTCATTTTCTCATAGACTTCTATACAACCAGAGGAGTCGCCCCCTGATGGACATTAGAGAGAATGCAGGTTTAAGACAATTACGCATTGGCTTCACACTGCAGAACCAGAGGTTGTCACCTGGTCTTGCTCCTATGTAGGAGACTAACTATACACACATGGTTCAAAAGCAAAACATTATCAGAAGTATGAGGAACCAAGTTATAAGATGTTTGGTTCACTCCAATATTAAACCGGTTCCTGCAGCAGGGAATCTTCTTTCGCCTGTGGATAAGCCCAGGGAGGACGCCAAGTGGGGTTCTGCCAGTAGATGGATTAAGGCATGCATGCAAACAGACTGATCATTCCCTCAAAGACTCCTTTAAACAAAAGGCGATGCTGAATCCAACATGCCAAAGATAGTTCAGAGAATGATTCTGTGGCGTCAGTTTTAAAGGGTCAGTGACGACGTGTCAGTTTTCACTCTGAGTGTCTTTTCAAAATAAACTTCCTTCTTCACAGGAAGTTAGGTTTAAGCAACACAACCACTCAGGGTCAGGAAAACATTTTGGTTGACAACAACTTGACTGACTTCCTAGTCATGTGACTGATGTGACAAAATAAGTCAGGATTAACTTTTTGTTTAACACGGGACTCGAACAGCTGTCTTCTTAGTGAAAGTCCTGCATTTTTTCTTCTCCCACCCGCCTTACTTCATGCTACATCCAAGTAGCCAGCCCAACTTGTCAATTTCTTCTCGTTACATGTTACATGCATACAGTCTTCTCAAATTAAACTTCTGTCTTCACAGGAAATAACTTTGTTAGATGCTGTTAAGTGCTGTTGATGAAGAATGCAAGTTACGGTATTCTTCTTGAGTTGGACCCCCCCGCCCTGTGGGGGCTTTTACTGTCTTTATACTTCCTTGTTCATAATTACATGGATAACATACACAATGATTTCTTTGGATAACTAGGTATTACGGCGCATTATCTTTTTGCGAGGTATAGCTATGAATGTTGGATCAGCTTTTCAACACTGAGGGGCCACTGACCGAGTGCTGTATTTGACGAACTGGGAGTGATGACAAAAACATTGTTTTGCAAGTTACAAGCAAGTCCCAAGTCAAGACCAACAAAACCCAATGCAAGTCAAGAGACCAGCAAGTTCCAATTCAAGTCCAAGTCTTATGTCTAGAGTCCTGAACAAGTCAATTTAATAATTAAATTAAAGATGAAAGAGTTAAAGATGAGTTGCACGCTCTTTGATTTTGTGAAGTCTGAAGTCAGCAGGTTATATTATCATCTATGTACAGAATTCCTTTCACACTTCCTCCTTCTGATGCCGATTGTTGTAGTGTCGATATATCTCAAGCAAATCAAAGTCAACTCAAGTTAACTGTGGTGGATAATCACGTATTCGCCGGTGGCAGCAGTCATTCCCTCGCCTCGGCGCAACACCAAGAGCTTCAATCAGCCGAACATTGGAATGGGAGCAGACAGCAGTCGTTTAATGAGGCGCTCTGCTGAGTTCAAATCGTTTACGCTCCGTGTGTCCTGGAAGAAAGAGAGGGCTAAATTAAAACGGCCCGCTGTGCCGCGTGGACATTGTCTACCTGTTTTTTGCTTTTCTCCCTCCTGCAAGAGGCATAACCGTGGAAATATACTGACACACATGTCCATAACATCAGCACAAAAGGGTTTGTTTTTGTTTATGAGATAGGAACAGAGGATTGGTGGAGGGATGAAGAAACAGCGAAGGGAAAATGAGGGTCAGCAGAGGAAGAAGAGAGAGGAGACAAAACAAGAGAGACACAAACAAAGAGAGAAAGAGGGCATGTGCTTGGAAACGTGTCCATCCATGCTGACAGCATGTGATTCCAGTCTGAGGGCAGAGCACAGCAGGGCAGTTTGTGCGTGTGTGTGTGTGTGTGTGTGTGTGTGTGTGTGTGTGTGTGTGTGTGTGTGTGTGTGTGTGTGTGTGTGTGTGTGTGTGTGTGTGTGTGTGTGTGTGTGTGTGTTTTGTGATTTATTTGGATGTGTGTGTCTTTGTCTCTCTGCATGTGTGCGCAGGCTTGCAAATGCTCATCTTCACCGGCTTAAATAGAATCTCGCAGAGACGGTGAAAGACGTCACGTTAGATGAAGGTACTTTACCCCAGTATGATGGTAATATTACATACTGAGAGTAGAGGATGAGGCCCTTTGTTTGTGCCACGTGAAGGCTGGTGAAGGTGATTAGGTGGCAAAGATAGGATCAATCAATAAAAGGCGATGATGCACATGAAATGCTGATTCAGAACAAAAGACAAGGGGGAGAAAATAGACACATGTTTCCTTTCTGGGGAGGAAGGATTCAAGTGTATTCATTATTGATTTATTGCAAACATTTATTCATTTATTTCAATGGGGCCCCACTGGCCTTCACCTACTAAATGTCACTCAAAGAGACACGTGCCAAACCGCAAGAGACTCAAAATGACCACAAAGAGACACAAAAAGATGACAGCGAACACAAAAAAAGCATGCTAAACATCTGCAAAGAAACAACAAAGAGATGTGCAACGATTGTGAAAAGTGGCAAAACCCCCACAAATAGAAACAAAATGACTGCAAAGAGACACAAAGCAATACAAAGAATCACAAAACAAATACAAAGAATCACAAAACAACTACAGAGAAACACAAAACAAATCCAGAGAAACACAAAACAAATACGAAGAAACTCAGAACAAATACAAAGAAACACAAAACAACTACAAAGAAACTCAAAGCAAATAAAAAGAGACAAAAAGACTACACACACAAAACACAAAATGAATGCAAAGATACACAAAACAACTGCAGAGAAATACAAAATGACTACAAATAGACACAAAAAAATACATAGAGACACACAAAGACTAGAAAGTGACAGAAAACAACTACAAAAAGGGTCAAAACAACCACAGACAAAAAATAAACTACAACTAAAAACAAAGTGTCTTTTTTTCCTATGTGTCCAGAGGCCCATTGTCTCATAATCCGCTCATGTTTATTTCCCATGTCTCTTTTGGGCTCAAATAACCTTCTAACCACAGAGCAGAAAAAACAAAAGACCTGCTGTTTTTATACAAATCTTTCCGTATACATGTGTATATATTTTTACATCTTCTTGTAGTATCTTTTAATGTGTTGCTTGCGCTCTCATCAATTTTTTTTTGACTTAACAGAAAATATCTGTTTGAGGGAAGAGGTCGACTTTAACACGTTGTAAATCCTGCACATATTCAACCAGAATGAATAAACACGCAGGCCAGATCAATCTGCTATATTTAAATCATTTTTATCTGATACTTTTAGCCTTACATCACACAGAAATCTGAATTAGTGAACTCCAACACACCCAACATTTACTGTAAGACGCTAATGGAGATCCAAACAAAACAGTTGCAGCTGCCTTTGAAGTTGTTTTTCCTTTCCAGCTTATTCTGCCTTTTTTTGGTAATTAATGCTGAGAGCAGAAAGAAGTCCCGTTTCCACAGCACTTTAATTTCATAAACACCATAAGTGGCTTGCTCCCGCCAGAGCTACCAAATCACTCTTTCGAAGTCCTCTGCTCCGACCAAAAATTACAGCATTCTCGAGGATAATTACTTTAATGTATGAAAATACAGCTCACATCATTTTTTATCCACTCTGATCAGACAATCTGAGGTTGTCTTGTTTTTTTAAATTAACATATTTTGAGAGAATTGCACTGAAGACAAAATATTCCTTCAATAAGACTTTATATTTCTTTATAATGGGTCTACTTTTTGACATTTTCATCCATCTGCATGTTAAACAGTCAAGTCCTAACAACGGATAAACCCAGCAGAGCATCCATCCATGCATCCTTTTACCCTCTTACCTCTATAAATGGACTTGCAGTACATTGCAGAGTCCATATATATATATATATATATATATATATATATATATATATTAGTATTTTATCCGTCAGCCACTTGTTTCACCTGCAGCCCTCTTCGTGTGTGTGTGGGCACCTGAGTGTACGGCTGGCGAGCGGAGGGATGCGAGTGTTTAATGCAGTGTGTGGGATGTGGAGATGAGCAACCATATACACCTCAACATCTCTCACAGGCTGGCAGGAGGAGATGATGAGCGGGTAGGTGGAGAGTCAGTAGGAAATTCAGCAAAAAGCCCCGAAGATGAGGATTGTTTCCATTTCTCATCGTGGTTTGATGTAATTATGCTAACATAGCGTAAACATTTATTACTGTGAGGTTTAGTGGTGGAAAAAAGAGGGAATCTGTTCCCCTGAAATGAGCTTATATACGACTTATATAATAAAATAGGTCGTAATTATTCATTAATTGACACATCACAAAGAATTTCTTCTCCTTGGATGGCGACTTTACCAGGTAAATCATGAACCTGACACTCAGCCTTTGTCATGATTCGACCCAGTTTTTTCTAAATCACAGTTTTGTTGACCGCTTTCCAGTGAAATGAAATCTAGCTATTGTATTCCACATGGCCCAGTTAAGTTTTCTAGAAAGGACTGTGGCTGCACATGTGTGACCAATAAAGAAAGCGTTTGAAACACAACGTTTCCTGGAAATGTTTGCTAACAACTGCAGGGGTATTTACATTTTTTTTTTTTTTTTTTTTCCAGAACAAGAAAGCTGGCATCAGAGGGTCGTTGAGATGGGTTTCATTTTGACTGAAAGCGCTACGACATGACAGACCGATGTCTTAAATGAACAAGCCTGCAGTGAGTTTGGAGAAAACCTATTTTTTTTTTGTTGTGGTGCAATTCACAAACACCTCCCCTGAACAGGAAGTTAGCATCACTGGTCCCTCGACAAAATGCTAATCCGATTTTTCCATTAGATGTTGATTATTATTATTATGGCACATTTTGTTCTGCAAGATAATCTCCACAAATGAAAAACACTTAGGATTTTTTTAAACGCAAATGCCATCAACAGAAGTAAAAAGCTTATGTTAGGCTATAAAGGAACCACACCACGGTCACATGAGCGCTTTTATAAACACAATGAGGCTGATTAGTTGGTGTGATGACCTTTAGTCGTTTCATTTAGCCACTTTTTAGCAACAGTCTTTTTAAATACACAAAAGAAGCGTCTAAATTCACCAAAGAGATATACAGTATACTGACATATTTTATATCGCAGAAAAAAACCTTAAAATCTCTCCTTAACCAAACAGGCTGGTGTTGTCCAGCATTCGTAGCAATACCTACAACAAAATAATGTTTTTTCACATTTTTTGTAATGTTATCCACTTAATCATGAATGAGGAAGTATAAAGATCTTTGAAGCACACACAGGGAGGATGATAAGTCAAACCAACAGTGGTCTTTCAGCCAGGATACCAATGTTCATTCCATGTGTGAAACACTGAGGAGACGGCGCAGGTGCTCATCCAGGCTCTGGTCATCTCCCGCCTGGACTACTGCAACTCACTACTTGCCGGAGCCCCGGCGTCGGCCATCAGACCTCTGGAGCTCGTCCAGAAAGCTGCAGCACGTCTGGTGTTCAATCGCCCCAAGTTCTCGCACACAACTTCCCTTCTCCGTTCTCTACACTGGCTCCCTGTAAGAGCTCGCATCCAGTTTAAGACTCTGGTGCTAGCCTACAGGGCAGTGAAAGGAACAGCTCCTTCCTATCTCCAGGCCCTGGTTCGCTCTGCTGCCTCGGGGCGTGGTTGCCCCGTCGCTCAGAGGTCCCTGCGGCCGATCCACCCGGTCACAGCTTTTTTCTGTCCTGGCCCCTCAGTGGTGGAATGAACTCCCCACTGACGTCAGGAAACAGAGTCACTGCCCATCTTAGGCGCAGGCTGAAAACTCACCTCTTCAAGAAGCAACCCTGAGCCTTCCTAATTAGTTGTTGCACTTACTGTATTTTCAGTTCGCTGCACTTATTGAATTTGTATTTGTTTACTGCACTTATCCTATTAAGTTTGTAGCACTTACTATATTCGGATTAGTCTGTTGCAATTATTGTTCTCGTAGTAATTTGCCCCTGCACTATACTTTTGCTCTGGCTTATGCTTTGAGATGCTTGTTTAAGAAAGGAGATGCACTTATGACTTCTGGTGACTAGTAGTTCTCTTGAATACCTATGTTGAATACACTTCCTGTAAGTCGCTTTGGATAAAAGCGTCTGCTAAATGACTGTAATGTAATGTAATGTAATGAAAAGACAACATTCAAGTTTTTGTCACGTAGCTTGTGTACTTCAGTAACACCACTTCCTTGGTTATTTTAACCCAAAATAAGATCCTTTCCGAAACCCATCGAAGTGGATTTGTTGCTTAAACCTAACTAAGTATTTCACAATCTTTGCCTAATCCTAGCTAAGTCGTTTTTCTGCTTAAACCTAACCAAATATTGCATCGTGTTTTCCTAATCCTAACCATATAGTTTAGTTGCTTAAACCTAAATAAGTGGTTTTGCTGCCAAAACCTAGCCAAATATTTAATGGTCTTTTCCTCAACATAACTAAGTAGTTTTGTTCCTTTAACCTAACTAAGTTTCCTGTGAAGACGAGGTTAATTTTGAAAAGACCGTATGCATGTCAGGTTGCTGGCTTTCGTAGGAACAATCACGACAAATGAGGAATAACATTTTGTAAGATATCATACAAAGTGTGCATGAGGATACATTGAACCAGAACAAATCGAACAAACATAATGACTTTGAGACGAAGTAACCCAGAATTGCAAAGAATGCCGACTCGTTTATTAGATTTTAGGACTTTTTCCTGCAGCACTCTATTGTATTGTAACTATAGGCACAGCCGGCCTGTGAGTCTTTGCATTTCATTTTGTCTTGTCTTTTCCAGTTCTTGAATTAATGCACAAAATAAAGAGTCCAACTCTGGAGTTTCTTGCTTTGCTTTAACGTCCAATATGGTCCTGAAACGAACATAACGTGCAGCTTGTGACAGTCCAAGCATACAAGGTGATTATATGGAATTATGAGGTATTATTTTAGGGGAAATATTCTGGAAACAACCTCTAGTTGAAGCATGAAAAAGGCCTGAGTGAACAGTCTGTGCTGGGATGGCCGTGTAGTTTCAGCCTCTGCCATTACGAGCGGGGGATAACAGCGAAGCAATTACATGGACTGAGGCTGAGTGTTACGTAACAGGAATAGTTTTGTTGCAGATTCAGGATCATTTCAGCAGCAGCAGCTTGAAGCCTCAGTGCGGCTGGATGATTCCAGGATTTCTCATCAAGCTAATTTGTTTTCCCTCCACCTTCTGTTATCATGTTTCTCACTGAAAGAAAACTTTGTGTTGCTCGACCGGTTTATGTCACCAGGTCGGGGTTCTGCATTGATTGCTTTTATTTCTCACACTGGCTTTTGTAAGGCCAAAGAAAGACAAAGGTCATTTTTAGTCCTTTCCTTATTTGGGCTAGGGATGAACAGATACTGATATTAAATATATAGCGGGTCGATCAAGTATCGGTCACAATACCAATCTATATGTATCTTATATGAACATTATGCATTGGAATTTTAATTTGTTGCTGCATTAAAAAAAATGTACACCTGAATTTATGTTCATTTTGATTTTTTATTTCTTTTTACCAAGTGGCTGGTGTACAATTTCTTATTTTGATAACAAACAACAATTGAATAAATGTATCACTTTGTATTTATTAGTAACATTTTTGTTAAGAAAGCAATGTTTAAGTCAAGCTTGATGTTGCCTTTACACATAAACGACTGATCAAGTAACAGATTGGTGTACGGTATTAGGACTAAAAAAATCAGATCTTGCATCAATAGTTTGGCCTTTAGTTCCAATGAAGTGAATCTTAATACAATAATGTATAAGACAATGATGTTCTTTCATCTCTGTTGTAACAGTTTCCTGTCTCAACATGCAATGACCCAGTGCACATATCCACCGGTGGATTACCAATCAATTAGTCACCATCAGGGTACTGACTCATTTATGGAAACTGGACACAAATAGGCTACACCCCCTTTCCCCACCAACAATCACAGTTTCGTTTTGTCATTTTACATTAATAGTAGTGGTTATGATAAATGTTGTAAGCTTGAACATTAAGTACTGCTATGATAAAAGACTGTGGGGTCAGATAAAAATAAGTGGTGTTAAGGGCATTAGACTCAGCTGAATGCTTCTATTCACATGATGGGTATCACATGAAGTGGAAAAATAAAGGGTCAAATTAAGTACTTTGGTATCACTTTAAGGGTACTGGTATTTTTGCTCAGACCTACTGTATGCACTCATGCTGAAGTCTATTTTTATTAAAACACTTGAGACACAGCCATCCAAGTTGACAAAGAATGTTTCCTTCCTGCAAAAACAGTGTTCGAAACAAACACATTATCAAAGTTCACAGAACTTTTTGCGGATGTCATGTCATGTATTTAAAGAAAACTCCTGCAAAAAATCATAAAAGTTAGAATATATATGAAGATTTCAAAAGTTCCTCATAATGTTCCTTTTTGACTTAATTTATCATGCATGGGCATTCTCTTTTATAACTAACTATAACTTTTTTTATCTTACTTTGAAAGGACTATCTGTACAAAGAAACATCATTTCAGGGCAATTTAATTTAGATCATACAATTTGCCTCAGGGGGCTTTTTTAATCTTTTTTAATCTGTACAGCAACATGACACTTTGTCCTTAGAACTTTGCATCTGATGAGGAAAAAAAAACCTTTAATTGGGATGAAATGTAAGAAAGCTAATGGAGAGATCATAACAAAACAAAAATGTGAATGTTGAACCCTGACACTGTTGTGTAATGCCCTTTTGCTTCCACACACAAGTCTTTGTAGTCCGCTGTTACAGTTTTATAAATCACATTTTTTATCGGGTTGAGAAGCTTTGAATTTATTTATTTTTATGTGTCCTTGACTAACTTTTATCCAGTGATTTGGGGGAAAAAACGCCCCCTTTCAGCTGACCGCTCTCATACAACACAGGTTTTGTTCGGGTTTCACGTCACTAATGTTCCTCTGCAGATGCTTCTCACAGTTAGAAAATACTTGTGATTCTTGCAAATACAAAAAAAACAACACATGACCTCACAGTGAGTGAGTGCTCTAAAATAAATCAGCTATTTACCTGCAGCTGACTGCATGTGACCGCCGATACCCTGAACTTTGACCTTTGGCCTCGAAGGAGCAATAAATCACTCGGTCTTTAAGAAAAAGCATCTCAGAGTCTGTTGTTGCAAAACAAACATTTTTTTGTCTTGAGGGAATTGTTAAAAATATACACCTGCACAGTGTTCATACCAAAACATCATTATCTTGACTTCTTCACAAAAGTGTGTGACTGTTAACAACATCTGTAGTGTTTAGTAGCAGCTAAGATAATATTGATTTTGATTGTGATTAAGATGGATAATTGCTAAAAATAACTTGTCTTAAAGGTACAGTGCATTTAGGGGGATCTATTCACAGAAATGGAATGGGATATTAATACGTTTTCTTTAGGTTATAATCATCTGAAAATAAGAATAGCTGTGTTTTCGTTATGTGGAGTGGGTCCTCTTAACAGAGTCTGCCATGTTTCTACAGTAGCCCACAACTCACAAACATAACACTGACAAACTTCTGCAACCTCACCTCTAGTTGCCGCCAAATGCTACACACTGCACCTTTTAAAAACTGAACAAATCATCACTATTAAGATGAAACCCTATTGGCTATAAGGTTCAGGGCCTGAGAAAAGCTTATAATAGTGAATCAGTGCAAGACAGATTATAGGACATTTGTTGGGAGTGCACAAATATGCACAAAAAACTATCCCCTCTCACGTACTTATAGAAAAAGCCCCTTTATGACTGCAGAACCTGCTTGAGATTCTTCACGTTTTCCAAGTTTTCTTCTCTACCAAAATGATACAGTGATAGCTGTACATACATGGGTACTGCTGATAAATAAATACTTTTAATGGTGCAGGTTAGTCATAATGTAAACAAAAACAGAGCAAATATAGAAGGCTACACATGTAGCCAACAGCATTAACGCACTGAATCCGTGGCAACTTTATACTTTGTGTTTACATCCTCCAGAGCAACATGGAAACTGCTGTTATAATACTATAGTTTTGGTCTGATATTAAAACCAACTATGTTCAGGGAGAGTCACATTCAGATGGCCATATTAAAAGGACCTGGATGAGTTTCAGAGGACAAAAGGACATTTTCATCCAGACAAAAAAAGACTTGCTTTGGTGTGGTGAAAAAATTGGATTCTTAATTTGATATGGCGTGACATTTTCACAGGCGTGCAGTTTCATATGAAAGGACTGATCTCTCGTCGGCACAATCAGCTCCTTTCATAAAGCTTTTGTCGTATATCTCTTCATGCAATGAGCTTTTCTTCAGCTTGTCATTCCTGTTATTTGTGGGTTTTTGGGAAAACAAGTGGTGCTGATGAAACACACTAATGTGTAGGGAGGATTTGTGACTCAGCAACTACTACACTAGAAAGCATGAGTTTCCATGTGCATCGAGCCTCACAGAGAGAGTTGCGGTCTGACAACAGCCATTGGCTGAAAGTAGGTCAAGTTTAGATTCACGTCATTCTTTGCTGTGGCGCTGCAGAGGATTTTGCACTCGTTGGTCAGATTCACAAATGAACACAGAAGCCACGAGAAGCTTATTTTGTAATAATTGTTTAAAAAAATGACTCACTTTGAAATTTGAGAGAGCGGAGTGTAAGAACATATCACATCTGAGAGAAGAAACTGTACCAGTCAGGGATCTAATCTGTGTCACTGGCACAACTGGAATCTGCTTTATTCATAAATAATAGGTCACTGACTTTGAATACAAATATGTTTTAATTGAAAAAGCTAATAAATAACTGCTTGTAAGTATTGTTTTTTAAGTTTCATTTGGTTTTATGTTTTGTTCACAACATTTCCTGTCAAGTGAATAGAATAAAAATATCACTAATAGATATAATAATTCCCCAGCTGATTTCTTACATGAGGACAATATTTTATTTTTTTCCCTGAAATTTTCTATTTTGTTGACATATTAGAGTCAACGGTTTTTACAGAGGGAATTAATAGTATTTCTTTGTATTGCTCCATAAATCAGTAAGTACTGTGAACAGCGCTGAAAAAATATCAATTTTCTCCATGTTTTCAGTAATAAAATATAGTATAAATCAGGCTCTGAAGGATGTATAAACAAACCCCTTTGTAAAAACCTTCAGAATGTAGATAGGAATTAAACTGTAAAGTTTGGTGTATGTAATTAATACTGAAGTGGATATGTATATACAAGTAGGCAACTCATATCAAATGTAGCATTTCTAAGTATAAACTCTTGGATAAATGCAAACATGTACACTAAGGGAATATTCAGCACTTAACCTGCTAAAACGCAAAACAAATAACTGTCGGC
Organism: Anoplopoma fimbria; assembly: GCF_027596085.1. Classification (NCBI taxonomy): domain Eukaryota; kingdom Metazoa; phylum Chordata; class Actinopteri; order Perciformes; family Anoplopomatidae; genus Anoplopoma; species Anoplopoma fimbria. The sequence goes on from NC_072459.1 coordinate 7,564,913, forward strand.
CCCTCGTGACTATCAGACCCCAACCCCACCCTAAGGTCTGCTGCGTTACACTTACTCTGCAGCAGGCGGTAACCTCTTGTTCTGAAAAGTGAAGCTAATGATGAAGTGTCTTAAAGCTGCATTCTCTCTACTGACCATCAGGGGGCGACTCCTCTGGTTGTATAGAAGTCTATGAGAAAATGACTCTACTTCTCTCTTGATTTATTCCCTCAGTAAACATTGTAAACATGAGTTTATGGTCTCAATCTCTAGTTTCAAGTCTTCTTCAATACAGCATGATGTTCATTTAGTAAATGATGGTCCATTTAGAGTCAAATAGACCATAAAGCAGGGTATGCTTTAGAGCGGGGCTTACTGTGATTGACAGGTCACTGCAACTACCAGAGACGTCTAGGCGTCTCTACGTCACTCCTCTGCAGTCCAAATATGATCACTTCCGTTCAATGGTTGCAAAAAGTCAAGTCTGGCAACGGACATAATCCAAGAGACAAAACGCCTGTTCTCAAGGCTTCAAAACGGCAGTCCACATAGGGTGACGTCACCACGACTACGTCCACTTATTATGTACAGTCTATATTTTGTAGTCACTTTATTGAACCCAAATTATGTTGATTATGGACAATGAAATGCAACTGGACAAAAAAGTGTATCTACTGTATGTTATATACATATTTATGTATTTTTTTAAATCCTTATTTAAACAGGCCGTCTCATTCATATTTTCAAATTAAGATTAATAATAATACTATCAATAAAATATATACTTACTTACATCCCAACATCCCCAGGACAATTTTTACTGTTACACACCATTCCACAAATTTTCCCTATTGTATTGTATTAATATACAATTGGCCCTTTAACAATATAATTGTTTTAACATACCTTTATTTGTTTGTTTGTTTGTTTACCATATTTTACTGTTGATTTTCATATTTTAAAATGAAGTCTTATACTATTGCACTGTGTTAATTGATATGCACTGTGTTAATTGATATGCACTGTGTTAATTGAAATGCACCAAAAACATTCACAAGATCACAATCACAATTGTGCAATAATAGTTAAAATAGTTTTTTCTGTCTGTAAATATTATATTTCAGTTATTGTTGTTTTTCTACTGTTTTTATTGCTTATTTATAATACTTGTTTTTTTTTTATTTTTTTTATTTTTCATTTTTTTTTTTATCTTGTCTTTCTTCTACTATGTCTCTTGTGTGCACTTTACTCTATGCTGCTGTAAGCCTTCAAATTTCCCCGCTGCGGGACTAATAAAGGATTATCTTATCTTATCTCTTATCTTATTTTACTGTTGATTTTCATATTTTAACATGAAGTCTTATACTATTGCACTGTGTTAATTGATATGCACTGTGTTAATTGAAATGCACCAAAAACATTCACAAGATCACAATCGGCAAAAAAAAAAAAGAAAAACAACACAACTACAAAACAAACAAATAATTAAAACGGTTACAATAATTATAAAGATTACAAAAAAAAAACCCAAGATGATAAAGATTTAAAATCTACAATTGTAAAGTAAGACTCTTTTTCCCCCCATGTGATGCTCTGACGTCACCGCCGTCAGTGTCCGCACATGGACGGAGAAGTGTAGCCCCGCCCCCTCAGGCCCCGCCCCCTCAGGCCCCGCCCCCCCCCCTCTCTCTCTGTCTCTCTCTCTCTCTCCTCTCCTCCAGCTACTCACCAGCCAGCTCCATCTGCAGGCAGCCATCCACTCACCGTCCTGCAGCCGCACGGAGTCCCAGACTTCTCCCTCCGAGCTCCCGGCGTCTTGCATCCCTCGTCTTGCGAGGATCTCCGAGGCGTCCCCCGGAGGCTTTTTTTTTTTTTTTTGTTTGAGAGGGGGGGAATTACATTTTCTTCAATTCTCCAACAGACCTTTTAAGACATAATGGAGAAAATGGCCAGACCTATTCCTATAAACGCAACTTTCGTGCCGCCGACTCACGGCGTGCTGAAGTCCCTGCTGGAAAACCCGCTCAAGCTGCCTTTCCATCACGATGAAGGTACGTTTTGATTTAAAAAAACGGTCTAAACTTCACAACACCGACTTTGATTAAATGCACGTCGGGTGTCGCATCTTAATTATTTACGATCTTTGTAATAAACAACAACAATGTATTCTTATTAGTCTGCGGTGCAGCAGAGATATGCAAAACATAATGATGATTGTCTCGGTTGAATTTTAGTGGACATAAAGTTCAGGTCGAGTGAACAAGCTGGTTTAGAATGTACTTATTATCAAAAATAAGCACAATAAAGACCGCTTGCAGGTACGTCTATAACCTTTTAAACCCGCTTGTCTTCAGTGGGATTTATATTAGTAATACCAAAATATGTCTATAGGGGGCGTCTTTTTTCTGTTCTGAAGCTGTTATGGCTGCTTTAATTACACCCTCTGTTTATGTTGAATGAATTTAGTAACATTGCATTACCAGAATGAAAAAAAAACATATTTTCTCAATAAGCAATGCAGATATTTTAGATTTATATAGGTTTTAGAGTAGTTTAAAATAACAAGATACATTGCCAAACAATGAATTTAACCGCTTTCAGTATGGTTCAAAATGATTTCTTTTTTCCTTTTTGTATATTGGTTGAACTAACCCTTTTTTTAAACCCAAGAAATACTATTTAAACCCTTGCATTGACCTGGTATTCTCCTCTGCTGCGAGACAATAAAATGACTTTGTGCAATCGTTCTTAGGATTTGGTAAAGACCAGGAGAAAGAGAAGAAGCTGGAGGATGAGAGCAGCACGGCCAGCCACCCGCAGTCGGCCTTCCTCGGCCCGACCCTCTGGGACAAAACCCTGCCCTACGACGGGGACAACTTCCAGCTGGAGTACATGGACCTGGAGGAGTTCCTGTCGGAGAACGGCATCCCCGCCAACACGGCCCAGGGCGAGCAGAGCCCGCAGGCCACGCCGCCCGCCCCGCCCGCCACGCCCACGCCCACCGTGGTGGACCTCAGCAGCTGTGCCACCACCTCCGTGCACAAGGGCATGGCGCCTCAGACCTGCCTACGCAGCCCCGGCACAGCAGGTAGGAACCCCCTTACATGGGCACCTGAAGCAAACACCTGCACGCCATGAATCAGAGACCTTTTCCTTGTGTCATGGGAGGGTCCAGAAAGCTGTGATGCTCTTTGCTTACCTGCTACACACACACACATACACACACACACACACACACACACACACACACACACACACACACACACACCCTCCACCTCTTCGACAAACTGCCAGCCCAGAGATGCTAAGAGAGAACAGGTTCTTGTGGTTTGTGTCCCTGAAGGCATCGCCTCAGAGCACCGGTCTAGATCTCTTTTAGCCCGTAGTGCTTTCAACTTCTCCCTAGTCAGAGCTTTAGCCCACAGGTCAGATAAACACTACTCTGAATTCTTTTACGGCCCTGAACTGGACTTTGGAGTCCCAGAGTGACGCCTAAACGGGGCTCAAGTCCACGAACGCAGCGCAGTCTTAATTCAAGCTTATGATTGGCAGAGAAGTCTCTCCGCTGCCATGAGTCATACTTTTATTGTTTTGTGTGTGCGGTGGTTTGTAAAGGCTCATAGTAACGTTGTATTCTGGTTACGATATTCCTTTGCATTCCTAAGAGTTTGCTGCAGGGTTTTGATGATAATCATTAGAAGCTGCTTGGGTTTGTCAGAAATGTGATTCATTAATTGTTTCTGAACTTCATTTAGACTTTCTCCTGCAGTGTACACTGGATGAGGTTAATGAATTTTCAGTCATTTTTTAAGATGTCATTAAATGACACTTTTATTTGGCTTTTTGGATCTACAACAGGTAGAAGGGTGGCAAATCGATTGGTTTAATCTCACTCGACTGACATTTCTTTAGTTATTTTGTTGTTTTTTATGCTTATTTGACTGAAATTATTGAGCAAATCTCTGGTAAACACATGATTTAAAGTGGTGCTTTTGCATGATTCTTTGTGGAGAAACTTTACAGATGTTTCCTTCAACCATTTTATTTTCAGTTTATACACGTTATATATTAAACCTTACCTTTTAAAAAACAATTATACATAACATGGCGGCTAACTATACGGACAATCAGACTCAGAGACAAACAACAACAAAAAAAAACGTGAAAGACAGCACAAACGTAGGTTACAACAATTAAATGACAATGGATATTGTGAACGTGTCCCTTTACTGGGTCATGTTTACAGATCAGATGATTAGATAACTAACAGGTCAAGGACAGCTCTGGTCTATAGAGTCATCTAAATATATATTAATATTATAAGACAAGAAGTTTTATGAACCTAAGAGCTCATACAGACCCATTCATTTCATTACAAACGTGTATTTGTTCAAGCGTTTCCGTGCTGTGCTGTTCAAATGGAGCTTTTTCGTAATGGAAAGTCTTGTTATTGTCAATGAGCTGACTTTAAGTAGGCCGTTGGTATTTAAACTGAAGCGCTTGAACCGTGAGTTTGTGAATCTGCTGCCAGATTTATTCTTTTTTTAATTCACCAGATGGATTTGATTTGTTAAAGGGCCGACCCTCCCCTCACTGTAAACATTAACCGAAGGCGTTGAGTGTTTGAATTCCAAACGTAACACAAAAGGGCTCCTGGTTTTTTTGGTGTGTGTGTGTTTGTGTGTTTGTGTGTGTGATGCTGTAAATGTTTGTGTGTGTTTTACCTGATGTCCTGATGAAAAGCAACACGTATCGTTCCTCTGAGGTGTGACAATGTGTTTAGTAGATGATTAATGGACGGATGAGTCGCACATTTAAAATCACACAAGCAACACGTCAGTTCAATGGAGATCAACCGTCCGTACAGTTGTGTATTGATCTGATTTAATGATTAAAGACTCAACAGTTTGGATGATAATGACGGATGAGTGATCGATCGGCACCACGTAAACTTTTTAAAGGACTCATTTTGACCTGAGTAACAGCTACGGTACTTAAATACTTAAATACACGACATATATCTGTAAAGGAGCCACACACACACTCCCATTATAACAGCTGTGTTGGGACCAGTTGTGCCAGATGTTGGCGTGATGTTTGCAGCCACACAAACGCTACCTCTCTCAGTGTGTTGTGTCTTATAAACATGGTGTTTACCGTTAATAATGCAAGACTTATAATAGGGAAAGATAGTATTATTGATCACCTTAATGAAATCTGTATTCTTGAACCAAAAAATTAATTCTGTTGACTCAAAGTGTGAAAAGATACAATAACCAATTAGTCCAGGCCATAAAACCAGAATATGTAACTTGTCAAAGTGTAATTAATTAGATTGATGATGCATGTTGACCTATTTTTTTTACAGAAATTTTAAAAATAACTTTTTTTTAATTGAATTAAAGAATTAGTTGTCCATTTGAAGTTTTCTGAAAAATAATTCAATTTAATCCTGACCTCCTGTCAGTTTAATTGGACATACTGTGACTAAATATATAAAAATAATGACTCCTGGAAGTGGAAATACCTGCACACTGAGCCAACATGCTGTATTGTATGCCTCCGTTCTGTTTTTCCATCCTGCAGGAAGGAACATTGTAAACTTACCCTAAAAGTGTTATTATTTAATACATTTTTTAATTGATTTGTCTATAAAATGACAAATAAAATTGGGAAAAATGCCTAAAACAGCTTCAGAGGATGTTCCTTAAAATGCTTGTTTTTGTTTGAACAGCAGTCCGAAACCCCAAAGATATCAAATTTCTTTAAAAAAAAAAGTATAAAACGGAAGAAAGCAGCAAATCCCTCACCTGTGACAAGCTGTATCTGAGTATGTTTAATATGTGTACTTAATCAAATATAAATGAATAAAAACAAACGATTTTCCTATCGAGATGACAAATTGATTAATACACAAAATGTTTGAGCAGTTTATAAGAAGGAAATCGACCACGAGCGCTGCAATACTTAGTTATATTTGCTGAGTGCGTGTGTGTGTGTGTGTTGGTCTATCTCTGTCCGTTCACATTTACCTCTCACGTGAACGCGGATGGGGTTTCCTGCAGCGTGCCGGGCCATGTGACGGACACATGCAGGCGCCGTGTGCAGCAGCGCCGAGCTGCAGACGGGAGCTTGTCACGGCATAAACTCCCTCCTCTCCCCTTTCACCCTCCCCTCCCCTCTCACTCTCCCTCTAACACTCTCTCCCCTTCCCGTCCAGTCTACCTCTCTCTCCCTTTTTCGCGGCGCTATGCTCATACTCTGGCCCTGGACTCGGAGCCAAAGCACAGGCTGTACTCTGCAGATGGAGATCACATGGACTCTTGTGTGTGTTTGTCACGCGCACGCAATATTGTTCCAGCTTTCCGAGGCTCGTCTCGCCTAACCAGCCGTCGCCACCCACCCACAACAACAACAACAACAACAACCACCACAATCCCTCTGTGCCCTTCTTGCAAGCAATACATTAGGCGGCTGATAACATCGTTATGGCAACCACACGCACAAACCAAGGGGCGTTCCTGTGTTTTCTCAGTCTGAGAGACGGCCTGCAGACGTTGAGGGGCTGTTTTCAGGGGTCGGTGCAGGACGTGAACCCCTGTGCTCTGCTGTAAGGGAGGGGGGGGGATTCAGATGTGGGAGGGGTCAAAGGGCGTCTTGTGTTGCATTCCAGCGTGTTAGTCGAGTAAAGGTGGCTCAGCGAGAAACATCAATCGTCTCGTTTGAAGACGTTTAAATGTGGTGAAATCATTTGGCCGTTGATGCAGCAATCAGTCGATACTCGTTCTAAATGTGTGTCGCTCACCCGTCGTGGTTGTAGACAACCTTCCTCTGGCCCAGTTTTATTTGCAACTAGAGTAGCTTTTCCTCACAAATGCCTTGTCATATGATGTGCAAAACAGGATCAACAATTCCTGCATGAGTGACCTGCAGGAATGATTATCATCAGAGGAACTGTAATTCATGGAAGCAAATCTAAATCCTGCAGGTTATTAATTTTAGGAAGGGTTAGTATCCTGCAGATGACTTTGACCCTTGGCAAAGGAAGCTTAGACAAGATCAACTCCTTGCGTTCTTACTTTTCACAATAAAAGCCCTAGACGTCTGATATTCACAGGCGAGTATTTTGCATTTCTTTTCATTTGTTTTTCTTTATTGTCAAAAAGCTCTGAAAGGAACAAAACCAACAATGTGTGAGTCTGTATCTCACAAGTTACCAACTTCATTCCCTAATAAAGAAGTAAATCTTTCATTTAAATTACTCAAACATGTATAATTCAATAATTTCCTAAACAGCTGGTCACTGTAGTTTTCAACAAATGTTACTCAAAAAGGAAGAAATAGTGCTTTTGTTGGGGATTATTTTCAGCGGCGTATTAATCCACATTTAATGCTCTAGTTCGTATTTATGGCAGCAAGGCAATTTGTGTGTGTGTGTGTGTGTGTGTGTTTTTGTGTGTGTGTGTGTTGTGTGTGTGTGTGTGTGTGTGTGTGTGTGTGTGTGTGTGTGTGTGTGTGTGTGTGTGTGTGTTAATTGGGATGAAGGATCAACAGTGAGTGTTTTAATGGAGGTCTATGGCTCAGAGGAAGAACATATCAGGCTTTGATACACAGATTATACTTGTTAGCACTGTTAGCTTTTGTCTATATATATTTGTTGACAACAAGAAAAATATATAATATCACTCATGTTTCCATGTGAACCAGTTCGGCCCTCTGACAGTTGTCTATTGTGAAACTGGTTTAAAGTCAATTAGGGGCTAAAGGTTAACAGTCTTTGAGAGAAAGAACCAGGCTGCTATCGTTGCCGTGTCACACCCAGGTCAAAGTTCAACCGCTCCGTCGCTGCACAACAATACAGCTTATCACTAACTGTAGTATTATCACCCGCACAGCGACACGATAACACAACTCTGAAACAGTCATCTGACAGCCAGATACTGTTGCGTCTGATTAAAACTAGTTCCTCTGATATTTAATCGAGGGTTGTTGTCTTTGTAGGTCAGCTCCCGGCTACCTCTTCCTGGCTTGTTAATTTTAGATTTTCCTGTTCAAGATACATCGGTCCTCTTCCTCTCCCCTGGAATGTGTTGAACAGGAGTTGAGGACATTACAGGTTAATGAATGGGCTTGTACGTCTACTTTTAGCCCAGGACCAGTGTTTTCTAGCTCCGCTAATTAGGAGATCAAAATGAGGCCTAAAGGTGATTAGGGCGACGCTGGCTATTTGCAGGCTGGAAGGATTGTCTTGGTCTAGTTTTAGTCAGTAAGTAGCTCGCTGTGAGGCTCTTCTCACTTTATGAAAAGTGGGAGGTCAAGTTGGGTGACATGTGTCTCAGAAATTCTGATGGCCGGAACATGTTTATAGAAGCCTGCGAAGCGAGAAAGCACAAAGACTCCAGGGTAGAAGCAAGTCAATAAGCGTAGTAGTACAGGCAATAATAATAGTAATGTGACTAATAATGATAGTGGTAGTAGTAGTGGGTGTCAGCAGGGCCTCAGCAGGTGGCACGATGCCAGTCCAAATATAACCCCGATTCCTGGGAACCTGCAAGGCGAGAAAGCACAAGAACTCCGGGGAAGAAGCAAAATCAGTAATGTGCATCAATAGGAGATTAATACATAATCGCATATACATACATAGTCGACAGAAAATGCGTTAGTAATTCAAATAATTACATTCCCTGGTTGATATCTTTGGGTTTTTGACATTTCATAGACTTAACATTTTATTAATTAATCAAGAAAATAATTCACGGCAGTTTCAGGCTGCCAGTTCTTTTTAATAAGGTGAGGTTTGGGTTTGACGCTACTTGTTAAATGAAAATAGTATTCAGTAGGAACACATATTACTTTAAATAGAATGTGGTAAAAATGTCGTCATTTTGGTTTAAAATTGAAGAAAAGTCCGATGAAAAAGTGTAGTGAATTGTTGTTTTAGTTTTCCACGTTTCTGCTCACTTTCATGAGGTGATAATTAGCAGATTTAATAGTCCTGCATAGTTGTTAAAACAAACACTTGTGTCAGTGTTGTGATCGTATAAATCAGCGTCTCTCTGATTCACTTCCTGTTGAGCCTCTCATTCATACACACAAGAGCTGAACAGCTGAACCCGATGGCCTCTTTTTTTTTTATATTTAAATCTCTCCGCCGCGGCCAAAAGCAGGAAAGCGATTTGACCGCGTCTCACTCTGACTGAAGGTCGGCATGCGATCGACTGGCAGTCATGGCACAATCCCAAAGTACAGAGATGTAGGTCATGATGTACCAGCAGCGGGCATTACGGGCGGCTAATGAAAAGCCTGCTTTCAGGCGCATTCCCCGGCTGTCGTGTTGCACGCTGGATTTTTTTTTTGTATCGAGCGGGTTTTTTAATCACAAAACAAATTAGTGCTAATGTAAAGAAACACAGGGAAATAATGATGATGAGGATGAGGAGGAGGAATAATGAACTGAATCACCCTCAACGGGCAGAGAGAGCTGGAGGCATGCAGATCACCTGAGACTTCTGGAGCTGGTGGTTTAAGATCAGCTGACAGGAGCTGAAGATAATCAGAAAAGCTTGTGTGATAGCACCACCTGCTGGTCAGATGAGGCAAAACATACACATTAGAGAAGATGACACTCAGGCTTTTTACCTGTTGTGAAAGGATCAGCCCTTGAAAAGCACCAACGTGAGCTCGGAGGAAATAAATGCAGCATTAAGGGCCTCCTGCTCGGCAACAACACGCTCTCTTCAGATACCCACCACTGTTCCTCCTGCGTCCTCCATCCAGCTTTCACAGCTTCACAGGAAAGAGCTGCTGAATAACCAATTACCCCCAAAAAAGAAGTTTCACCCTGACTATTTTTAATGGTGCCATTTCTGCCATTAGAGATGAAATTAGAGGTGTTAGGAGTTTGGTTCCTGCTGACTCTCAACACTCTCTTTCTGTGCTTTTTCTGAAATACAGTTTGACTGACGATCTTTATTGGCCAATATTCAGTAAAAATATGCGATCAGGAAATCCTCATTACTGCTTTCTAGCTGCCGTTCCCAGGTAATGTTCGATTGTGAACTGAACAACAAATCCGTATTGAAATTGACTTTAACGGAGAGCTAGTAACGTACAGAGGTTCTGTTTACATTATAATGCGTTCAGGCTCTGTTCAGTAAAAATGAGTAAAAGGCGAAAGCAAATTCTAACTTTATCATGTGTTCAAATGTAATCTTATGAAATGTATTTTCTTAGCCAGAAACTTCTGAATATGTTAATTTGTTTGAAGGAGATGATTATTTTATTGCAATATGAAATAATTCAACTTTATTTCAGACACATAGAGGTCCATACAGAATGAAACAAATAAAAAATATGCAGTTATTAGAGATGAATTATGGCCTAACACAAGCTTTAAGCAGCTTATAGTTCATCATTAAAATGACTATAATTTTCAGTCCACAATCATTTATCCACAATCATTTATTCATCATCATTTGATTTGTGTTTGCTGGAAGCTAATGTGTGATGTTTTTATTCTTGCCGTCCCTCAGCACTGCCCTCGGCCCGCGACACCCCCAGCCCCATCGACCCAGAGTCCATCCAGGTTCCTCTGGCCTACGAGCCCGACCCCCAGGACCTGGCTCTGTCCAGCGTTCCCGGACAGGAGATGTTCGACCCGAGGAAACGCAAGTTCTCCGCCGAGGAGCTGAAGCCGCAGCCCATGATCAAGAAAGCTCGCAAGGTCTTCATCCCCGAAGACCTCAAGGTGACTGGATGCCCTGTGTCTGTATCAATACGATATCAGAGTTTTTGGTTTTTTATTACTACAAGTGTCCATTCTTTGAGAAATGTATGAAAATCCCACCCTTTATTTTTACAAAATAAGCCTCACTCAAAAACTATTTTTTTATTATTTAAATCATGAAGAAAAAAATGGATGCCAGCTTTTGTAATTTGACAGTTTTTAGTACTCCAAGCACATTATGGATCTTTGAGGGTCAATTCCTATCAGACCTTCAGTCGCAGGCATCCTGCAAACTCGTTTTAAAGAAATTAAATGAATAAATAGGAGATTGTTGCAGAAACTGAGCAAAAACATCAGGCAAATCTCAGAAACGACAAAAAAGGTGTTATTTTATTTTGAAGTACAGTTTTAAATGCTTTTAACAAGAGAGATACTCAGCCTGTAATATTTTCATAACTTTAAATCACCCCCAAGTAAAGACACTCAATTTTGCAGCTTAGCAGCAGCTTGGGTCCAAAGAGAGTTTCCTTTAAAACGTGTTGCACATTATTTAGCAGGAAGTGTGTTTGGTGTCTTCAGGTTCAGATGAATCATTCAGCATTAGACAACACGATTAACCCAACGTGTTCCCACCTGTCAGCCGCCTGCTCATTAAAGGAAAGGGCGTTAAACCGACAACAACGGCTCAGGCTCATTTAAGGTGGACTGGCCTTTTTAAGGTGGACGAGCTGTTCTCCTTTTTAAAGTGACAATCCTGCACCTTTTTAATTATTTTTAATACTTCTTAACTGTTTAACTGATGACACGGTTAAATGGTTAATTATAAAAAATCCCTACTGCAAACTATGTTGTTTGTATCAGGAAAAACTGAAGAGTTCACTCTTAAAATATCAACAACATTTTGTATATTTCAAATTTCACACTCAGAAAGTGATGAAAAGAACTGTAACAGTATTATTAAGCTTTAGGTACTTGTACTTGGTCTGAAGAAAGTGGTTTAGGTACATCTTTAGCTTTGGGTTTATAGGCTGGAGTTTGCTGTTTAACAGTAAACATATTGATTGGTGATAATAATTTAAAGTGACAGCGTCTGGTTTGACCTTGTTCATCATGGGGCCGAGCATCAAACAAAACAATCATTTAATAATCAGTATTTCTTTTCTTTAAAACACCCCTCTGTCTGTTTGTATCATGTGCTGACCCGTCCGCTCTGCCCCCCCCCCCTCCCCTCTCAGGACGACCGGTACTGGGCCCGGCGCAGAAAGAACAACGTGGCGGCCAAGAGGTCGCGGGACGCCCGGCGGCTGAAGGAGAACCAGATCGCCATCCGGGCCAGCTTCCTGGAGAAGGAGAACGGCGCCCTCCGCATGGAGGTGGCGGAGATACGGAAGGAGCTCGGCCGCTGCAAGAACATTGTGGCTAAATACGAGGCCCGACACGGGCCCCTGTGAGAGCCCCCCACCCCCCCCCCCCGACCCCAAAAAAACCAACAACAACCCGACCACACCTTCTTTACTCCCCCTCTAAAACCCCAGCCTTCCCTCGAGTTTGAAGGACAATGTGTCTCTTTTTTTGGTGGCACTGCCCCCCCTTCCTCCTCTTCTCCCTACCGTCTCCCCCTCCCCCTCCTCCCCCCTTCAACCAACACACACCTGGGTGATTCTGGTGTCATAGCTGTCATATTTTCACAGCTTATGACACCTATCATAAGCTTCAACTCGTCTGTTCCTCCTGTTATTTTCTGTACTCGTCTATATACATACATAGATACTAATGTGTATTAACACACACGCATTCTTCCCACTTTTTAATGTACTGTGAGGAGTTATGAGCCGACCCACCAGCTAACCCCGTCCCCCTCCCTGCTACCTTCCACTTTTTTGAGAAACGATGCCATGCTGTTTGTTTGTTCACTTTCATACCAGTTTTATACGTGAGATCAGGACTGAAAACTGTTGTTTCCTGTTTCCCTCTTTCTTCTTCTTCTTCTTCTTCTTCTTCTTCTGTGTTTATAACATGTGACGTGTCTGAGAGCCAGCGTATAACCCCCTCACTTTTTTTTTAACCTCCGTAAATGTCTCCCCCCCCATCAGAAACCTCTTCTTTTTAAACTCAATGTTGTATTTCAGTCGTCTTAACCTAACACCTCAAGCTTTTCTCTGTATTTTAAAGTTCAGATAGCATTTCTTTTTCTTTTCTTTTTTCCCGTCTGTGCAATCGTGAACCGGACACTGAGCAATAATTCCTGTCCACAACTAAACTGACACGACTACCTACATGTTCTCCCCCCTACCGCCTCCCACCTCGCTTTTGAACTAACTTTATGTAACCTCTGCACTAATGCGTGTTTCACAATCTGATTCCGGTGCAATGTTTCCACTCGCTCAAAAAATATCCTCCGCCACATATTTATCGACCTTTTTATTTCTCAGATGGAAGATTGTTGTTTTTATATATATATATATATATATATATATATATATATATATATATATATATATATATATATACATATATATATATATATACATAAATATATTCTGTTGATATAATTGTTAGTATTAATACTACCTGTCGTTTAGCCTCCTCCCTTGTTTTCAGATTTAAGCATGATTTTCTTTCACAGAATGAAAATTTGCAAATCTTTTCCTTTCTTTTTTTTTTTTTTTTTTTTTTTTTGCAAAGTTGTTGATAATTATTTTGCTTCAGATTAACTTTAGCATGATTTATATGAGTGTTTTTATTTTTAGAACTCAATACAGATGTCTGTAGTCGCTCTATGTTTGCTTTTTTTTTTTTTTTTTTAAAGATGGCTGTATGAATGTAAAAGATGTTGACAAAAAAAAACAAAGTTGGATGGTGTTGTCCGATACTGTGGTTTAACCCGATCAATTTGTTTACTGCTGACCAAACGATTCACAGAGACGATATATTGGTTACAAGAGATATGTTTATATGAAAATGATTCTATAGGTTGTTCTTTTTGTACAGTATTTTTCCTATACATTGCTGAACTATGTATTTTAAAGGCACAACAGATCCAGAATATTATTAAAGAATACAAATATATAACTCAAAAGACATATAGTGGTATTTTGATATTCTATATATTCATTAGGACGTGGTAGTTTTACACCAATATGTGGATATTCAGCAGCACCCAAACCTCCTGGGCATTATTATTATTATCATTATTAATATTATTATTATGATGACACTCCCATAATAAATCCCATTTAACTCTGAGGAAGCAGATGCTGAAGAGAGAATGTACAGTCTGGCACTTTTTAAAAATCCACCAACTCAAACTCTCATTTGTTCATCTTGTCTTTTCCGCCCCGACACGTCCTGACGTTTCTAACAACGGTGAATATATATTTTATTTTTTAAACCACGCAGCTTGTGAGTCGTGTCTTTCTGATCTGATTTGACGGGTTGAAGTTACTATGAAGGAAGGGAAATCTATATCTGGTTACTCTGCTGCTCTGTGTGTGTGATTGTGATTGGTTCCTTCACCCCATGCAGGTGTAGCATGTCCCTGAACCTGAGTGATGGATGCTGGGAAGCAGAGTTTCCCCCGCCCCAAAAAAGTGTTACGTGTGTTGTAGTGTAGAGCTGCATGCTGCTTTTTGACAATCGGTCCAAGACTGCGGCATATTTGTGTTTTTGAGGGCTGATATTGACGTTTCTGATTGTTTCTATGGAAGTCCAGAGCTGCTGATGTTGAATGATTTAAAGGAATAGTTCGACATTTTGGGTTATTATTCGTCTTCATAGTTAGACAAACCCTCTCTCCACCTCCCTAGAATCCTATATGAGGAATTCATTTGCCAAAAAAGACATAAAAAAAAAATTATGTCCTATAGATAACTCAACAAAATAATTATCATGAACTATTTTTGCTCAATAATCCTATGTTGACAATCTGATAAATCTGGGAGAAACGGCTCCAGCAGATTATTCAAAAACTAGTTAATTATACTGTTTGTTTGTCCGTTTAAAAAGAAAAAATCTGATTTAAGCCAAAATCTGGACAATTGAAATGTAAAAGAAAAGTTTTTAATATGGATTTCCATATATTTGTGCTGAAAATCTTTGAAGCTTCAGTAATTGGTTCCTTTAAGGGTGGAAACAGGATTCAAAAAACATAAAAACTCTAACGAAAGTCAATATCGTCCCAATAAAACGCGTCAGATCCCAGTCCAGACTTGGTTGAACGTTATCGATCCAATCCAAAGGTGTGTGCGATGTAGAAAATATGTTTCTTTTCTAACCAACAAACTAGCGTTTTAGTGTTTTATGTGCTTTACAGGGTGTTTTCCCTTCTGTATCTTATGTGAACAGGGTTGGTAGAAAGGACTGGAACGAAGCCCCCTGAATCTCTGGAGCATATTTTTATGAAATCATACATATATATAGATATATATATATATATATATATATATATAGATATAGATATAGGAAAAAGCCAATAATTAATCCACGCGTATCCCAAACGTACCTCACTGTCTAGTGATCTCACTACCTCACCCGGAAACGTTAACCATAATTCTGAGTCTATTCCAGTGCCTTGAATACACTGACTGTTCCCCGGTCTCTCAGCAATGTTACGCTCTGATAGTTTCACATCTGCACTGAAGGGCTTCTTGGTGCATCAATAAAAAATCTATATATTATTATTAACACTGACAACTCTCCTCATTTCTTATTTTTTTTTTGGACATTGCCAACAGACTTGTAACCATTGTATTCATGGCAACACCAGCGGACTGTTTCAGAGTTTGTAAAAACACGACGTAAAGGTGTGTTTTCTGGTCTCGACTGTCATGGAGCGGATGCATGACGTGTATGTGTGCTGTTCGGCCCTCAGCCTCTCCGTCTCTCTGTAATTTGTCGTGTCTAATAAAAATCCCAAATTATTTTAAACCGTGTTTCCTCCTGTCTCTGCTCATCCATGCAGGTTTTTTTGTTTTTTTTTATAAATTACACATTGAAATAATGATCACTAGAGCTGTCATGTGTCTGTAGCATTGACGTTGAAAAGCATTTCTTTAATCTTTCTTTCAGATATGTCCTTGCTATGTGTGAATCTGTAAATAAGTAACGTTTAAACAGGCAGAAAAAAGCCAAATATTGGTTTCTGTTCTCATAAAATATTATGATGTAAATGTTAGATTTAAACATGGAACAGACAATATTGGTTTCTGTACCAAAACAGAGGGCTTCATCTGGCTTCATCCAAAAGCTAGAAGTGTTCTCTGCTTAGATTTAAGTGTTCGGGTATCTATTCTACAAGTTTGTGCCGACACAGAGATTATTTCACTAAATTATAAATATAATAAAAAGACTCAGGAAGTTTTGCAGTGTTTAAAACCAGCCTTAAGCTTTGGCTAAAGTCGTCACAAAAGTGCTTTAACTAAAGATGTATTCTATTTATCACAGTGATTGTATTTATTACTTTTCTGTTGTGCTGTTTTATGTCGTGCATGTGTTGGTGTTGCTCTACCTGCCCAGCAAAAATGCCAATTAGCTACTGGCTAACTCGGGTACAATAAC
The DNA here is from genome assembly GCF_027596085.1 of Anoplopoma fimbria. NCBI lineage: Eukaryota > Metazoa > Chordata > Actinopteri > Perciformes > Anoplopomatidae > Anoplopoma > Anoplopoma fimbria. The sequence goes on from NC_072459.1 coordinate 7,581,174, forward strand.
TATTAGTTGTGCGTTGACCCTGCAAAAAATAAAAGAATAAAATAAATAAATAAAGTGATGTTAAATTGGCGCTGGTATTGAAAATGTTGAGCTTTTATTAAGCTCTGCTCATCAGCCGTCAGTGTATCTTGACAAACAGGCTCTTTGTATGTTTTACATATTATCCGTCCACATGTCTTCCTCCAAAAGGTACTTGAAGGAAGCGTCTAGTTTCTTTTTGTTCCTGCAGGAAATGAATGTCTCTAACGAGAGCCTGATTTCCTCCTGAAAACAACACAGTCAATGCAAACAGTTTAAAAAGGAAACCTACGAGTGCTCACTGTGAAGCTCCGGGCATTAGCATTTTTTATTGTCACATTAGAAAGGTGGTACTCAGTATAGCGGAGGGGCATTCATGTTTATATGCAGCAGCACCATTAACACCCAATGGAACAGACAAAAAAAAGCAGCAGTTTTTTTTTGTTTTTTCCCCTCCTGCAGAAGGCCAGGATCATGTAATCAATGGAACGAACAAACAGAATATACAAACATTACAAAATACAGTGGTTATTAACCAAGAGCCACAATTAAGAAAATATGCAATCATTCAGCTCCACTAAGAGGAAAAAGCATCACGCGCTAGGAATCTGGAGCCGTTAAGCAAATGTACACAAAAGATGAGATTTTCTGCAGCGATCAAACTCCCGCTTCAGAATCCAGAGAGGAAAACCGTTGGTCCTCGAGGAGAATCAGTGGAAATGAAACACTTGACTACAGTACAAAGGTCGAGCATGCACACTCTGCTGTTCACATTAATGAGAAAGTACTCCTCGCATTACCTGAAACAGATTTTCTCTCATCGTTTGGCTCATTTAATAAAATCCCAGCTCGCCCTAAAATGCGGTTTGTTACCGCCTGGCCCCACCAGCAGGGGGCGCTAAATCACTTAAAGAGGAGACACTGTGGATCCCTGACTACAGAGGACTGCATTTGGACACAAAAACAAAACATTGGTCGAAAAGAGTGTGTGGATCATATGGGTTGACGACATCATCACTGTAAAAAGAAAATTACAAAAATAAATGGAAAAACTAAATAACACGGAGAGCTTTTTCTCGTCATTTCTTTCCTTCCTCCATGAAAATAACTTCAAATCTGTCTGAACACTTTTTAAAACGATATATCTGGTCAGATTCATAATCGACTGATTTATTTCTATTTATCTCTAAAGTTTTTGTACGTCTGTTCAAATTAAATTTAAGATCTTTGGTTTACTTTTATTATTAATTGGAGAAAAAAGCAGTTTTTTTGTTTATACTTCTCAAAAGCAAAGTCTAAAAAAGAAAAAGAAAATCAGGTCAGACTCTTAGCACCTCACTCGATATCCCCAGTGTTCAAAATGGATGAATCCCCACATTTTTGACAATAATCACCCAAACATGGAATGTGTCTCCCTTCAAAACGATACAAAAAGACTTCCTATCAAATATCCAAATACTGAATGTGCCAGGATTCATTGTAAAAAGTCAAAATCTCCCTCACTGTCAAGTTTTGTTTTAGACTGAAGTTGTACAAAACGGCTTTTGAAAGAAGCTTTTTTTTTTTTGTTCGTCATGGAGACGCTGAGAGATCTGTTAGAAAACAGTAAACAATTCACGGTCATTATTTGAGTAAACGTTACGGCTGTCGCTGCGGCTCCAGCGGGCAGTTGAGGGAGTCGGTGTGTGCGGGCGACCTCGAGCCCCCCCCTACTCCACCTCGCCTACGGTCACGACTGGAGGAGGGCGTCCGCGGTGGGGGTCTTGTAGAGGTATTTCCAGATGGCGTAGTAGTGCACGGCCGCCGCCAGCGCCACGAACACGTGCCAGATGGCGTGTGCGAAGGGGATGACGCCGTCGCTCTTGAAGAAGAACACGCCGAGGCAGTAGATGAGTCCGCCGCAGGCCAGCTCCTGAAGGCCCTCCGTGTTGCTCTGCAGGAGGAAACCAAACAAAGGGAGAGATTAATGACACGTAACAAAAACTCAGCAGCTGTCTTTGTTTACAATCGGTTTCACCGATCTACTGAAAACACTTTGGATAAGTGAGGCCGTTTATGCAGAAGTGTTTTAAATATACGACATGAATATACATATGACAGGCTGCATACAGACTTTGATAACACTGCAAGAATTGTGCAAGAGCATGAAAATGGAAGTTTTACTGTGAAACGAGGCCCACATTTAATTAAAGTCAACTTTTCTTTGGTTTTCCCATTCTCTGTTCACAGGGAAGAAAAACTATGTTTTCTTCTACAATCCAAAGTAATACCAGATGATTAATTGATATACAGATAGTCATTTTATGGGTGAAGTATTCCTTTAATGACATATCAGGCTGCTATATTCATTGAAAACCACAAGAGGGCAGCAGAAACTAAAGAGATTTAACATGTTGAAGCTTGGTGAAAAGCAACAAGTGCGAGCTCGATCCCTTTAAAACCTCTAAGAACCAATATTTCCACTTTGCACAACTCTTAAAAGATAATATTTGTTCCAGACTTAATTCCACAATGTGCTACAAAAAGAGCTTTTGCATGCGTGGATCACGTTCTGATATCAATGACAGTACGTTTATTAATAGAAATAATGAATCAAACTAGTCCTCCCTCCGCTGTGAATTCTCTGAAACAGAAGAGGAAATAAAAAACACATTCATAACCCCCCCCTCCACCCTGTTGTTACAGCCTGCTGGGCTGAACAAGTGACATGTGAACATCCAGGACATGCAAATTAAATGTGACTGTAAATATATTCATAAATAATAATATTACCATTGATGTCACGACCGACGCAGGGAAAAATCCCATCATCAAGTAGAAGGCCAGCTCAACAACTTTATACCTGTGGAGACAAAGAGAGACAACATGTTCACTGACCCGGTCGATGTGATGGAAATATCAGCTTCTATCTGCTATGACAGAGACATAAATGTGGATTCTGCATTTTAAGAGTTTTTCTTTCACTGGCAGCATAATCATTGCTGTGATAATCTCGTTAGTGAAACTGAATATGAACACTGGAATGAGGGACTGATAAAACTCACCAAGCCCGTCTTAAAACTTCCACTTATCTACAGAATCTAAACAGAGCAGAAGTTCCCGTATGTCTTTAGACTAAACCTCACACACAACCTAAGAGGAATGTGACAAATGATAACCTTTAGAGAAGAGTAGTTGGTGGGAAAAGTTAGCATTAAAAAATCCCGCATTTGCATGAGTGATAAAAAGAGAGATATTCAAAATCCCCTCCATAAAAACCTTTGACACGACTATGTTAACTAAATGAGACAATCAAATGTTCAGATTTTTGTTTTCATTGTCATTTTATGCGTTAGGAAAATGTAAATGTGAATGAATATTTTTCATTAGATTTTCTAATGAGATTTTTACAGTGACAGGGTAATCCAGATTCTCTGGTAGTCACAGACTTTCTGAAAAGTTCCCAACAGACGTAAGATCAGACTCTTAAATTCTAAATTTCACATATTAACTCACTTTTCATGATAGTTGAAGACATAAATGGTTCCAGCAGCAGCCATGAGCCACACAAACCAGCGCATGTGTGCTGCTAGAGGGCCCAGTTCACGCAGGTTCAACCTGAGAGGAAACGAGAGGAAAAAGAAAACATGCATCAAAATCAGACTTGGGGCTGCACGGTGGTGTAGCGGTCACAGCAAGAGGGGCCCGGGTTCAATTCCCGGGCTAGACGGCCTTCTGTGTGGAGTTTGCATGTTCTCCCCGTGTCAGCGTGGGTTCTCTCCGGGTTCTCAGGCTTCCTCCATCAGTCCAAAGACCTGCAGCTTAGGTTAATTGATGACTCTAAAATTGCCCCTAGTTGTGGATGTGAGCGTGAGTGGCTGTTTGTGTCTATATGTGTGTCAGCCCTGTGATAGACTGGCGACCTGTCCAGGGTGAACCCTGCCTTCGCCCAATGTTCAAACTGTGTTCTGCGTGACGCTTACCAAGGTGTGTAGGAGGCAGCGATGAAGAAATAGATGACCACTCTGTCACACATGTGGAAACATTGTTCCATGGACCTGAAACAAACAAACAGGTGATTTGTTAACTTCAGGGTCACAAGATGTGCAAAGCAGAAACATAGTTTGCATGTTCTTAAATGTTTCAGAGGAAGTGACATCATCTTTCATTTCATCATCTCTTATTATAAAATACTGTTTTGGTATTTGTTCTTTGATCAAATGTTTCTGGCTCCAATTCATTGTGTTAACCCCGTCTGCCCTTCCATCATTATCCAACTGTCTCAACGATGTCAAACATGCATTTGAAACAACTGCATCCGTCCAGAGTTGAACCATAAACTTTAAACCTTTGCAGCCAAAACAAGCTAAGACACACGTCAACTTCAGCAACTTAACCAAACATGCGAAGCAATTTAACATTATTACACTGTTTAAAACAAGTAGTGGTGAAAGCAACGTTATGTGAAGTCATCAAACGAGTTACCATGTGATGCGACTTGGGGTTGCGTTCACAGCGTTTCTACAACAAAACCAAAATACTCTGGTTTGTCGATAAGACCCTGAACATAACTTAGACGGCAATGTACGCTCCGACAGATAACCTCATGGTTAATTCACAGCTCAAGGAAAATAGGAGAATATTAAAATGATTTTCCAGGACATTTTAATTTTCACTCAATTTCTATGTGTTCACTATGACTGGAAACTTGTTTTTCAGATTTTCCAGGACGCGTTAGAACCATTTTTTGCACTGAATATTACAAAAGTAGAGATTGTTTCTCTTGCTCTATTGTCTGTCTCCTTGTGGATTTAATATACATATTTTTTTATGAGAACTTGTACTGGCACTGGTTTCCCTGCCAACATGCTGGTTCTTACTCGTGCTCCTACTCACCTCATGTGGCTCTTCTTCCAGGTGATGATATGAAACACAGTGGAGACGAGGAAGAGGGCGCACAGGCCCATGCCGTACACCCAGGCAGTGATCTTCTCCCAGCCGTTGTCCGACAGACGATGCAGCAACGCCATGCCCACGAAGGCCGGCATGATGAGGAACTACAGAGATGGAACGAAACCATTAAAACAACGGACAGATCTAGATAATCTAGCCTACTGTAAAAAGGCTTTTAAAGCTATAACTCTGAGTATAAGATCGATTATTCTACATTAAAAGATTATTTATTGAAACCACCTACTGCATGGGTGTAGCAGTTTGCAGCATGCTCATAGCAGGTGGGCTGATAGCGGCAGTTCGCAGAGGCCTTTCTGTTCATGAACCTGAAACACACACACAAAAAACAATTATGGTAAGCTGTTAACCCTTTAAAACAGCAACAGAGAACTAATTGACTAAAATGTTGATTATAGTATGTTATCTATGTTACAGTGCTCAGTGCAATAAAGAGAACACACCATCATGGGGAAATGTATAATGGATATAAAGTGTGATAGATAGATATTTATCACAAAAAACAAACAACATAAGAGCACTCAAGGAGGCATAATAAGCCAAATACCAGATAAAATAAACAATGGACTCTAATCTTTACACTGAAACTAAATATTTACGACGATAGTGCCTTGTAATATGATTATATATTTATTTTCAGATTTTAACCTGCTTGAGATGCAATGACTTGACCAATACAACACATTTTATAACATTAAGTTAACAGTATATTCATAACTACGCATTAGTTAACTACTCCTGTGTTGACACACTTTACTAAACTGCATGAGTGCAGATTGTACTTGTTATACTGCTTAACATTACATTTACCCTGAGCCTTCCACTTAGCACTTTGTATTGGTATTAGTCTGTTGCACTTATTGTATTGGTATTAGTTTGTTGCACTTATTGTTTGTTGCACTTATTGTATTCGTATTAGTTTGTTTCTGTACTTTTGCTCTGGTTTATGCTTTTAGATGCTTGTTTAAGAAAGGAGATGCACTTATGACTTCTGGTGACTAGTAGTTCTCTTGAATACCTATGTTGAATACACTTATTGTAAGTCGCTTTGGATAAAAGCGTCTGCTAAATGACTGTAATGTAATGTAATGTAATGTAAATGAAGAGACGTAAGTAACAATTGTCATTGTCATTTAATTGTATTGTAATGCGATTTAGTCAATAAAGCTCAATTTCAACAAGAGTTAAATATGAAAGTTTTCCAAACTAGTCCAAAACCAAAATAAATATTATTATAAAAAGAGAAAGGCAAAAAATTAAGAAATAAAGAATATTATTATTATTGTGAATTAAAAAATTGCTGCCAATCAATTACCTATCAGGGTCTAGTAGATTTCCACCTAGTTAAATACATTTTTTTTTTATTTATTTTTATGTCAAAGTTCAACAACATTATAACTTAAACAGCATTAATTTGAGTGATCTTTTGTTCAGCATGAAGAATGAGTTAACATGGGGGTCAGACAGCCTAAAAACATCCTTTTTCACAGTTACATTTCTTGGTTTTACAAACCTCTGAAAGCTGTTCACTCTCTTCATCTCAGAGCCTTATTCACCAAAGTGAGCAAAAGACAAAAAAAAATAAAAAATATCTACTAATGTCTGCTTTAAAACAGAGAAGAAGAAAACAATAAACCACCCTGACGACCCCAAGGAAGCTCTCGGCCTAGCATTAGCTCCTAAGCTAACGGGATGCTAATCATTAGCTCGTTCAGCTAACGGGATGCTAATCATTAGCTCCTGAGCTAACGGGATGCTAATCATTGGCTAACTTTCTCCACAGCTACAGCGGCAGCGCTCCAACTACAAAGGCACCATTTTAGTCTTTTTCTTAATACCATCCTGTTACAAATACTGGCTCACTGTCTCTTCTTCAAGGTCGAAACATCCATGAGCACCAGCGAGCTGCCGGGACAAACCGAAAAAGATCCCCCAGCGAGCACCGCTCAAACACGGGTAACTCCCCCCCGCTGAGCCGCTCCACGGGAAATATGATTTTCCGCCCAAACGCTGTGGCGAGATGTTGAGTGACGGCGGTGTGAGCCAATGAGCAACGAGGCACCCACAAATAGGCCAATCAGATTCGAGGTGGGCGGTGTCGTGTGACTTCTAGTTCTGGAGGGATTTCTTTTGGATAATGCGAATGGTAGAGAGTGATTACAGGAAATGAAAGAATAAAAGGTGTAGATAAATATGGAAACAGCCGGAAATGTATTGTAGTTTTCCATAATCTCCTTTATCTCTTTATTGTATTTGTTTTAAGATTGTTTCACTTCCTCTTTTAAATGTTATGTCATGTGTACAAGGCATTCTCTTAAAGGGAAATAAGACAATAGATGCAATAACAAATAAAATAAAATAAAAAAACTGATGGTACTACTTCAATGGAACCCTTTATAAAAGGTTTAATAAGTAATAGCTTTACCCTAATAATGGTTAATAAATAATTTCACCACTGCCTTATAGATCATATTTATAGATCATATACATATATGTCACTTGTATCGTCTTTTCATTTACAACTGCAAAGTTAATTTAATTATATATGATTTAAAACTGCAGGATTGATTGTTTATCAGACAGTGAGGAACTCAATTACTTTAATATTTTAAACTGAATACTTAACAAAAAGTATTAATTTGAGTTAACAGCCCTTTTTTAAATTCTTTTCATTTTCTCTCATCAGTTAAACAAACAGAATGTACGCTAGCCTTTCATAGTAGATTTTGTGTTATAAGTGGGCTACAGTTATCAGAACAATATGAACATTCAGGCTCCCTAATGTGGCTCAAAAGTGAACTGCAGATATGAATGTTAAATAAAAGTGAACTTTGGTTTTCTTTCAGCAAACACAGATAACCACTTCATCTTGAATTACAAATATTAAACTTACAAACTTAGTTCAGAAAACCGTAGAAAAAATGGTGTTCTAGCCTATTAAATGAAAGGTATCTAGGCCTTTGTGCTAACGTAGCAGTTACTGTATACCAGAGTAGAATAGGATTGATCCAGACAAAGAGAGAGCTCGTTGTCTATACGTTGGCTTTTTTAAAGAGGACATCAGCCGATACAAAGGCGGGGTTTTGCCAGAGGCCATATGTCAGGACAAAGTGTCTCCTTGTTTCTGGCTCCGGTCTGCTTTTTCCTCGCATGCCGCTACACGCTAACACCTCTAATGTGATTCAGACCTGAGAGCTGCAGGTTGGTAGTGCGTCACAGCGGCTCAGGATCTCTTTCTGTCCCCGTCTGAGTGTGAGGCCTCTGTTTGGTGGCGGATGGAGTTTTCATTCTCAGTCTATCAGTTTTAGACCTGTATTCCTGTTTCTTTAGGTAACTATGTTGCACATGTTAAGAGAAATCATTTGATATAAAGGGCAGAAGACTATCCCACAAAATCAATTCAGTCATGAACTAGGAAGTATAAATAAAGCAGAAAACAAAACAGGACAGAATTGAGTGGAGGCGGATGGGTCCAAAACATTTCTTTCACCCAGGAGATGTAGGTGTCACGAGTGAAACATTAAGTCAACGTTGATTTGTCTGTCACGTAACATCACTTCCGTAGTTATTTTAACCCAAACATCAATCTTTTCCCTAAACGATATGAGTAATTTTGTTGCCTACACTTTACAAAGTTTCTTATGATCTTTTCCTAAACCTAACCAATAAGTTTGGTTGCCAGAAATTTACTTTGATTGTTTCCTGTGAAGGTGGAAGTTTATTTAGAAAAGACTGTAAGCATGTGACAAAATTTACATGATCTGCTTGACTTTGTTAAGAGAAACGAGGAAGAAAATAAGGAGTAACTTTTTTTGGAGGATATCGTACAAACCGTTGTATGAGGTTACGTTGGTGACTTTAAGGAAATACAGTTTAGTTGACGGTTTACATTTACAATGTGCGCTCCAGTTGTTTATGAGACATCAGACAACAGCTTCAGAACTCCGTCTCGTAGTCTTCAGCCCAAACTGACGCTGACTCAAGTGACATCACCTGAGGACATTTATCAGACTCTTCTGGAGCCGAAAAAGGCTTAATACAACTCTTTCACATATGCAGGCTACTCTGCGAGACCTGTGAACATGTCCTTCCAGTTTTGTGCAGCTTGTTACACCTTTATCATTCTGAATATCTCACCGCTCCCCATTAACTTCTATTTAAGCGCAGTGCAATCTCTTAGGTGGTTTCTGCACTAAACTTGCAGAACAGACTGTACTTTTATTTTTATTGTCATTTCCTGCCTAAAGCTCCAATCCAACCTGAACCTAAGCACAGGTCGGATTATCCAGAATAACTGAGAACACCTGTGTGGGTGTGAGGGGCATTTCATTTACGGTTTTGGACTTTTCTGTGCACATCAGGACGTCACATTTGTCTGAATATTCTTGGCATTTTTTGTTGCATATCTTAGATTTTCTTTTGAGGAAGATCAATGGAAGGACTTGTTAGGGTAAATTGTACTTAGAAATTAAAAATAAATAAAGTAGTTACATAAATGTTATGTGAAGATACCAAACTAAATGAACCAATCAATCAACCTTCACGTCCACACAGTCTTCAGAAAAGGTCTAATTAAGTGGAAACACCTGTTTGGTTTAACAGTGCTAAGGTGCTGGGTGTCCAAAGTTCTATATTGACCATAAACCTCCCTAAACCAACTCTGTATTCATACAACTGCCTTCAGTTAAAGGGAACTCTTTAAAGTTGGAATATTTGTCATCAACCAACCTTCATTCAAACTCCTCCGGCTCAATCAGTAGTATATATTACATATCATTCACCCATTCACACACTGATGACAGGCTACCATGCAAGGTGCCACCATCAGACTCTAACTAACATTCATGCAACATCCAGTCCACACCGATGGCAACATCGACTGCCGAAGCCGGGTATTGAACCACCGATCCATCCTTGCTCTCCACTACGCCACAGCCGCTCCTCCCTGCACACTCGTCCCCTCATCAAGTCACACCTGAGTCCCATCAAGAATCAGCACATAAATATCAGCCACTTCAGGTCCACTCCCAGTTGACATGTTATCCTCCTGCTGGTGTGGTTCAGGCTTTTCCTTTGGACTTGTTTGGGGCTGATTCTGAGCCTGTTCCTTGACGATTGTTTCAAATAAAGTGCGTATAATTCAACCCTTGAGTGATTTAATTTGGGTCCTCCCCCTACTGTTCACAAGAACCCCAACTTGTATAAACCACGGAAAACAAATCTGATAATGGGACCCTGATAAAGCATTTTAGGAGAAAACAATTGAGGAATTAAAAAAGTGAAGAATTACATCACTTGTGCATTTCTAATAGTCAAAAGGAAACTGTGAAAGGAAACAAATAATAACCAGTGGGTTCTATGATTTATATCAAAGGATACGAAAAGGAACATTATTACAGCAAAATAAATATATTTTTTTCGAACACAGTGAGACAGTTTCGTGTTCTGTTCTCTCGTTTCACTACATTTATCACCAGCAATTCATTTTGTCAATTGGAGCACATTTAAAGTTTCTCAGGTCTTGATCACAATTTGACCGCCAACAAATATCCACAGATGCAGACAGAATGTGTTTCAGCTTCTTAAAACAAATTATTTTTAGTTCCCAGGGAGCATTTCAAATTGTTGCCATATATAGTCATTTTTGGGTTAAAGGGATAATGAAAGAAAAGCAAATGTCTGAGGTTTTAGTGTAACATCTTTACTACTCTGACCGTCTCTTCTGGTCTAGTAGGACAGACAGATAGATTGGACTGACCTTATATAAAAGGGGATTTACGTGACACAGGGTTAAACTGTTTTATAATTGGTTTACTGTTTCATGCCTGAATGCGTCGCCCGTAGTTCGCCTCCTGTGAGGGAGATAAGGAAATTCATACTGAGGAAATGTATCATTCACATCAACTATATAGCAGTCAAGTATATATCTGTAAAAACTCAGCTTTTTATCAGTACTTTTTGAAAAATATGGCTTCAACAAAGGGTGCTACACTAATTCACATAAATCAAATTGCACAACAAATGTAACAAAAAATAAATATCCATCAAACTATTGACAACAAAATACGTCCACTAAGGTTCCACAGCAAAAAATAAAACTATTAACACAAATCTACTGAAAACTGCTCTTAATCGTACATTTTTAATTTCCACCTTATCTAAATGTACCGCCTTATTAATGCCCACCATGAATACTTATTAATGCCCACCATGAATACTAAAGTAAAACAGTGTGTTTGGGTCAGAACCTTTGCTGCTGCAGTGTTTTGCCGCATCCCAGTGAATTAATCTTGCAGCTAACATGCTAAACTTAGCGTTCTCTATAGTGGAGAGCACACTGGCTGAGGATTAGAGTCAGACTGCATCGAGACCTGGACAGAAGTCTGCTGCTTTGATTGGACTGTAACAAAAGTTCACAATCAGGATGATTTCTACTGTAAAGCAGAGAAAAAAAAAGGTGCCAATATATTGCCACATACAGAAGCATTTCATACCTGTAATATTTTGTTTTAAAAAGTCATATTTAAATATGACTTTTTAAAACAAAATATTACAGGTATGAAATGCCTCTGTAATAGCATTAATGTCTATTGAAATCCAGCATGATAATGACGTTGATAATGACATTAAAAATGGTAATCTCAACTAGACATTATCTCTCTTTCAAGTGTTTCTCCCTTTCCGCTCCCAAACAAAGAAAAAGTTGAATCTCACTCAATTGTCCTGCCCAACTCCCTTACAATCAAGATAGCGGCGAGGATAACAAAAACAGGGATTTATTCACCTTGTGTCATGCCTAACTTTAGTATATATTTTTAAAGCTCATTACAATAGGTTCCCGAGCATACAGTCATAAATGAATTCAGAAAATATGAGGCTGATTGGTCCAGCAGTATGAGAGATTAGCAGTGGACAGACAGACAGACAGACAGACAGACAGACAGACAGACAGACAGACAGACAGACAGACAGACAGACACACACACACACACACACACACACACACACACACACACACACACACACACACACACACACACACGAATAAATGCATAATCTCCCAAATGGTGTATGCCAGGTGGAGATTATAAAATATTTCCCAAATGATAATCCCAAATTAACTTGTTTAATATTCATTACCAAAAAGAATAATTCCTCTGCCTGTTTGGATACATAACAGGAAGGGATGTTCTTGTCACTTTTTACAGGAATAAATGAGAAATTAAATCAAGACTTAGCCGCTGTTTCATGGTGTGTATACATATATATGATGCACATACATTCAAAAGGCGTGAAAAAAACAGCATCAATAAGGAAAAAGGTAACGCCTGCCCACTACTCCATACCACAAACATTTAATTAATGATTACATTTTTATTTCTACTTCAAAACATATTTCTACATCATGCACACCAAAAGGTAAAACAATGTACAATGATGGATGGTGCGGTTTATGCAATTGGTTTTACTTACATAATATATTTACCACCTTTTTTAATATAATTTTTTATGAATGCATTCCAGTTTCTGCTCATTTCTCAGAAGCAGCTGGATTACTTAGAGCTCCAGGTTTCTGTTCACGTTCACTGAGTCTTCTCAGAGCTACGGGATCTATTTCTGTTCAAGTGTTGGCAACTACGTAGCTGTAATCACAGTGTAAAAATACATGAAAAATCATCTACGAGGGCACAGAGTTATTTATGACCAACAAAGATTCAGTTTATTGTGTGTACTGTCTCTGATTCAGATTCTAGTATTATCTATACCTTTATTTTTGGAAGACTGATATGATCTAGAGGCTAAAAACACCCTTAAACTTGAGTGGACGGAGTAAAATAAACAATTTTTTTAAGTAAAGGTGAATGCAAAACACCAACTATGATTAACTATCTCTATATTTAATAAGCACATTTTTACTTGTTTTTTACATCATGAGAAAAATCTGTCTAATTGTCGAGTTGAAGTGATGTTTAATAAAATATTTAACTTGGAAGAAATTAGCACAAAATAGATTAAAGTAGCATTTAACTAGCTTGAACAATAAACTGGCCACAATGAGGCGGCCCTGTTTTTTAATCAGAAAAAAAAGGCATTTTTACTGTTAATAAACAATTAAATCATAATTATCGTGTTAACCTATTGTTACAATGCTATAATTAGTTATTTCGTCAAGTGGTTTGTTGAATATGAAATCATAATTTTATAAGAGATATGAAAACAATTACATTCTAATAACATTAGTTAACAATTTATAAACAGTTTATTGTTGCATACACAGCTATTTATATACTGTGTTAAGTATTTGTTAATAAATACCAAATGATTTATAAAGCATTTATTACATAAATGGACCAGGAAAAACATATATTAACCATTGACAACTATATAAATAACAATGTATTTATTTACCATTTAATAAAGTATTATAATCATCAGTTGCAACGTTATATTAGCCATCCAGATGTTGTTTATAGACAGTTTAATTAACTATAAATTAACCATTTATTGATGATCTTTACACTGGGAAAAAAGCCACTCCAAAATGTTTTTTAAAAAACAACAAATAGAAAGTTTTTCTGCTTTATTCAGTAAAAAAAATCTGACAATAAAACAAGAGAAAATTCAGTTGGTAAGATTTTTTTTAAATAAAATGTAATATTTAGGCCTTTCAAGATAAAAAAAAAAAAGAGATCTGGATATTAGCTGGTAAAACTTATATAAACTGAGATATTTTCATGATAGACAAACAGCACCACTGCAGCTTAACTTTTCAAAGCCTCAATCTTTTTTATTTACTTGCTTATCTATTAATCATTTGTGTTGAAATGCAAACGTTCAGCCATAGTTGTGCCTGCACAGTGGCGCTCCGAATCGATCGAGGGATTAACATCTTCCCGGTTGATTAAAGACAAACGTAGATGTCTCATTTCAGGACCTCGATCGGCGAGCTTTAACTCATCTGTCCGCCGCTTTAACAACCACAGCAGGAACATCACATCACACTTCCTTGAGTTATGTAAAGGGTTAACGTCCGTCCAGATTTAACCAAATGTTGAACACTAATCCCTGAATGGCAGCCAATCGAGAGCAATGCAATCCATGTAGTTTTATCTGCGCGTTGGTGAAGAGGAATCAAATCCAAAGACGTCAAAATGAAGTTTTTCTTGTTTGCATCGGTTGATTATGAGACGATGGCCCCCCCTGGGCACAGACATGCAAAAGGCCGCTACACCTCTCAGACATATTAAGATACACAGACTTTATAGATGTTTACCCGGTTTTTGTTTTGGTTACTTTTGGTCTGTGATTGTTTTGCTCCCTTTTTTGTCGTTTCTTTGTCTCTTTGTGATCATCTTGTAGTTGTTCATTGATTCTTTGTGTTCATTCTGTGGCTCTTTAGTCATTTTGAGTGTTTTTCTAGTAATTTTGAATCTATTTGTGGTAATTTTGTGTCTCTTTGTAGCTGTTTTGCGTCTCTTTGTGGCCATTTTGTTTCTCTTCATAGTTGTTCTGTGTCTCTGTGTGGTCAGTTTAAGTCTTTTACTAGTCCTTTTGAATCTCTTTGTGGTCATTTTGTTTCTCTTTGTAGTTCATCTGTATTTCTTTTGTGATAATTTGTGTCTCTTTTTAGCTGTTCTGTGTTTCTTTGTGGTCATTTTGTGTCTCTTTATGGTTGTTCTGTGTCTCTTTGGGGCTGCTTGCCTGTTCATAGTTATTGCCTCTTTGTGGTCTCATTGAAGCTGTTTTGCATCGATTTGTAGTTTGGTCTCTTTAACTCTTTTATAGTGCTATTGTGTCTCTTTGTGGTAATTTCAGTCTCTTCGTGGTTGGTGACACAGGCCCTGACACTTTGGCCTTTGCCCGGTCAGCCCATTAAGTAATCCATCCATTCTTGTTCGTCTTAAAATGCCTCACTTAAAATCTAAAAAGAGCCACGGACGTTAAAACTCTAATTAAATTCCTCCTCTACTACACTTCTCTGTGTGTTTTGACAACCCTTACCCTAATCCTAAAGCCCATCCCTCAACAACAACACAACAGAAATGCCCACTTCATTCCTTTTGCTTTATCAGTTGTGACACTTGTGCAGGCTTTGGCTTGAGATCCTTGAGATAAAGACGGATTTCACATCCATTCACACACCATTCAAAGACACCAACACGTCACTCTCTCTCTCTCTTACCGTGCTAGTCTGGTCCTGTTTAGGTCAAATCCTAACATTGTCCCAGTGAGAAACAAGGAGATGTAAAAAAAAAAAAAAACAACGTATGTACAAAAAAAAAAAAAAAAAAAAAAGAAGTTGTGTATATACAAAGTTTAGTCCGCTGAGTCTTCGCTCAGACCATCGTGCTCTTCTTCTCCCTGAAGTCCGAGAGTGTCGGCTCGTGGTAGGTCGTGATCATATTTGCCGCGTCCCACCTTCCCTTCGGTGCCGGAGAGCTCTGCATCACCACCAGCCGGACGGGAGACGGGGTCGGCTGTGGATCCGGGGCGTACTCCTTGGTGGGATCTTTGCCCCTGCAGTCGTACATGATACACGATATCAGGAATACGAGGAGCAAGATAACGTAGCTGGCGATAAGGATGCAAAGGTTCAAAGTGACAGGGTCGATCTCCTGGTAGTTTTCCAGAAAGCCCATGGTGCCTGCTTCATGCTAGGGTGGCCCAGAGGCCTCGAACAAGAACAAGGTAGAGAAAGGTAGAAGGTATCGACGGCTGCAACGGACTGAGAAACACTCAACAAGCCTGGTGACAGCAGGGCTTTCACCCTCTCTGTCCTCTTCAATCTGTCCTCCCCTCCCCTCCCTCTTGTCTCTCACCTCTCCATTTCACATGAGCGGCGTGGATACATGGCTTTGTGGTAAAAATACTTTAATCTGCGCCACTCCTCCTCCAACCTTGAATTCCTGCGATCGATGGCTCCCCCTTTTAATAACTTAAGCTCCAGTTGTAGCTGTGACAGACTGCGTTATATCATCTGCTAGCAAATGGACATTTAATTTTAATTAATGTGTATGTGACGTATTTGAGTGCATGTTTGTGTGTGTGTGTGTGTGTGTGTGTGTGTGTGTGTGTGTGTGTGTGTGTGTGTGTGTGTGTGTGTGTGTGTGTGTGGTGTAATCTTAATCTTGATTGTGAGTGGGGATTGACAGAGGAAGCCATCTGGCTAAATAGAGGCCGGAGAGCACGGCTAAAAAAGCCACTCAGAAAATGCTAACATGTAGCAGTAGACTACATCAACCACAGGACATGAGAAAGACTTTTCTCTCTATAATCTATGACCCAACATCATTTTGTCGAACATGTAATCTGGACAGATTATAGGAACCTTCTTCCTCTGTGTGTCAAACTCGTCATCGCAGCCTACCAGAGAATCAGAGATGGGATTATCCGCGAACTCCTCTGGGTCATAATCTCTGCTGATGCATGACGAAGCATGACACGGTTTGCAGGCATGAAAAAATGTCTCAACAAGTCATCTGCAGTGTACCTGTTGTTTTGGTGCAGTTATTTGAGATTACTGTGAGACAGCAGAGGGCAGCAATTAGCAACGTTAGCGGTGGGAGTAGAACGAGAAGGAGCAGAGCTGGAGGCTGAACTTTGACCCAGACAAACGCTTCAGGAGACGGGGAGAAGGGAACACACAGAGCACAAATAAAGCAGTAACTCACACTGACATGGAACACGAAGACAACTTGATTATACTCACATGTTTTCTGTACATTGTGTTTACATCATGATGTGTGAGTCTGCCGGTGATGGACACCATTGTCCTTAATGCAATGCACAAAGGAAGTGGAGACATGGCTCCAGGTGCATATAAGAAAATAAATATAGATGATGGAGGTGAAACAACAATGTCAGAAAACAAAAGTAGTATTTAAAAAGTCAGATTAAAAGAATATTTAACTTTCTCTTTTCCAAAAAAAGGGATTTATGAACTTTTTTTGGTAATTTAAGGGTCTTGACTACAATTGAAGATACAGTTTAATTTGGGTTTCCACACAAATCATTGCAGTTTGTTTGACAAAGTTGGGTTTGTCTTTTGAACATCTACTTACTTACTCTTTCTGATTACTCCTAAAACTATCAGTTGCTGCAAGCTTCAGCCATGTGAACAAAATATGTACTTCATCCCTGGAACCAGAACCGTTTTTGGTCAGTTTGCTTTCAAAGTTTTTGGTGAGAGCTACAGAGGACTTTTTCTAGATGATTTTAAAGCATGCAATATTTTAAATACAGGATTAAAGCCAATTTGGGTACTAAATTGTCCTGACCAGGCAACCTCCGGATCTGGACAGTAAAGCCGATAAGGAAGTGTCTTAAAACTTGCATTCTCTCTACTGTCCATCAGGGGGCGACTCCTCTGGTTGTATAGAAGTCTATGAGAAAATGACTCTACTTCTCTCTTGATTTATTCCCTCAGAAAATATTGTAAACATGATGCGTTACAAAACCCCAAAACTTCTTCCCGGAATTTGAATCTTTTGCAACTGAAATCCTTGATAGTTGGCATCTTTACTCATAAACACACAAACCAACGGGGAGGTACACTGTGTATTTTTCTCCCCAACAAGAATTCATAACATAAACAGAGAGAGCATGAAATCGAGCAGTAATTTGCTGGAGCTCTGCAGCAGAACGAACTCTGTTAGTCATGACGTTTCCTGCCTGCTGGTGTGTAACAGCAGATGTACATATTACATCTGCAGAGCAGAGAGCGACCTCCCTCCTCTCCACATGTTAAGACTGTAATCCCTCTACATGTTCAGGTTCACACTCGGCGACCTGCAACCTCGCTGACGAATCATCTGCCAGTGAAAAACAAAATGGATGACCCACTCCAGTCAGCATCTGGAGGGGTCAAAGTGCACGTTGTCAGCGACGATGAGCGCATCGTTTCTATTTTTTTTCCCTTTTCATAACATGTGTCATTTGCTCAAGATGATTGATTGCCTTTCATGTAACAACAGGGATAATCAAAAAGGGCTTTAAAATGCATCTGTCTGGATTAACTGACTCCAGAGTTGATGTCATTTTAGATTTAACCCTTGTGGCTCACTTTTAAAAAGTTGCTCTGGTATCCGTAGAAGACAAAAATGTAAAAAAAAATGCCATAAAAATATACTATATTATTTTCCACTTGTACTCAGTTAAATCTTTCAACCAACATCAGTCCTGATCATAATAACTACCAAATATTCATTCTTTTTCAGAATGTGAGCCCTTTAAATTCCATTTTGTTTACATGATGCCATTGTTATTATGAAGAAACACAAAAAAAATATAATTATTTTCTGTAAACTTTAATGACAGTCTGTGATATGTCAATGATTGGCAAATTTTTTGTTTTCAATGCATTTTATTCATATTAAAATAGGAAACAAAATGTATTACTTAAGAGAATAAAAATGTCTCCTTCTTAAAACTGCTATTTTAATACCATATATTATTATAATTTTCCACTTTCACTCCAATTTTAAATCTTTCAACCAAGCTCAGTGCTGATCATAACTCCCAAAATATTCATTTATTTTCAGAATTTTAACCATTTAAGCTTTGATTTTTTTATAGGACAAGGATTTCCTACTTTGAAACAAATTCCTGTTTTATTTTATTGTTTAAATGAATACTTGGGGTCAACCAATGAGCGTTGTTAAATGTTTATTTTTATGTGCCATTAAATAAGAGAAAGAAAAACAAATAAATCACAGTTTGTTTACACAAAGCCACTGTTGTTTTTAAGAAGAAAAAAACCCATATTGAATTATTTTCTGTATACTAATACGAGGTGGGGATTTTCTTTGTGGTTTTGATGCATTGCATGAAAGACTGCAGTGCTCCATAATACAGCAGTGATGCCCCTAGTGGACACCAGCATGCCTTTTGCATTAACACAGCCTAAACAAACAAAATATGTAAAAGCCAAAATTGTCCCTATGAGGCAAAAGAGTAAAATCACTTCTCTTTAAGATGTTGTAAGAGTCAACACAGATCACTTCCCCACAGAGTGCTTATCTTTTCTTAAGTATTTTGGTCCTGATATTCTCAAATGTGTTTATTCAGCTCCACAAGAGACGACAGTGGGAATTGCCCAAATAAACTATCTATTTAACAATCTAGCACTTTTGGCTTCCAGGAAATGTATTACCATTGACCTCAAACTTATTATTAAAACTTTAAAATGGTGGTTTTGGCTTTCAAAGTATTTGCCTTTTCACAAGGATTATTACAATATAACAGGGAGAGTGCAGAAATATGACCTTTCCAGGTTCAGATTGAGATTTTATGATTAATATGATGTGGAGTAAAAGCAACATATATAATACAATAATGACAAATCAAAGTTTACCAGCAGGAATGAAGTGAAACATGCTTGAAAATATGTAGAAAAGCACTTAGCAATATTACTTTTTCCATTTTTTCATTGTTCTTTCTTACATTTAAACAAAAACTGATTTGGGTCTTGCAGACAATTGTCAATGCAACTATTATAGACTCTTTTTTTAAATTTGTGATGTCAGTGTGAATAAAGAAACAGAAAAAAGATTTACAGTTCTAAAAACGTCGTAGACAGAGTGGCGTTTTCTGTCCTGGGGATGTTTGTGTTGTTGTGGTCTCGGGGAATGATTAGCTCAGAGGATGTAATAGGTTTGTCTGTGTGTATGTGTGTGTGTGTGTGTGTGTGTGTGTGTGTGTGTGTGTGTGTGTGTGTGTGTGTGTGTGTGTGTGTGTGTGTGTGTGTGTGTGTGTGTGTGTGTGTGTGTGTGTGTATACCAGGCCTCTTGGGTGGAGTTTCTCCTGCTCATATCTTGGAGATAGATCTTCCCCCAGCGCCAAACTCTGGTGCCAGGCAGTCCAGCAGCCTCGGCGGGACCTGGAGACGAGACAACAGGGAGAGAGATGGGGGGGAAAGGGTGTGTTGACAAACTCAGCAGGAGCCTTCAGACGGAGAGGGATGTTAAGAGTTTGTCTCAGTCCCTCAGCTGTGAAGCGTCCAGCTGGTTGTTTGTTCGTTTTCACAGCGTGAAAGCTGAGTCTCTGTGCGGTGGTCCTCCTCTCGATTCGACACACCGTGACCTGGCCTCTGATCTCACACCATCAACCAACCCAAAAAACAAATGAGGAGCAACTTTCCCACTACTGTGGTCATTTGATGTGAACTTACACTGGGGAACATCTGTAACAAAATACGTGGAATAAAAAGTCTGATGAATAACTCCCTTTTTCTATAGCTTACACAAAAAATAAGTTATAAAAAGCAGAAAACACTGCTTAAATAAGGCATCAGTAATAATACTCAACAACATCCTCTGGTGGGAATGTTATTAGTTTAGAGGTATTTGGTCAGAAAGTATTGGAGGAAAAGTTTGAAAAGTCAGAGAATCACCACAAGTTATTAACACAAAATCTGAGAGGAACAACTTTTCACTGATGACCACAAAAGTATTGCTTGTGGTGGTGATGGAGGAAAGTCAGTGAATCACCTATAAGTCATTGGGATTCATCCTCTGAGGAACATTAACATCTCGACTAAATTCCATGTAAAGCAATGAGATGGCTGCTGAGATTTTTACATCTGGAGCAAACAAAGTGGTGGGTCAACCGAAATTCTCCTCCCTTGAGTCATAAACTGTGACTAAAAATCATTTCAATAACAGACAAAATGTAATTAGTGACAGAGGCACCAGAATTAACTCTCCTGAATTCAAAACGCAATGTAAAAGGGTAAAAGTTTTAAGACAATAAACACGGACAACTCCCAGACCGGACAACGGCATCCTGTCAATCACTGTGTAGCCCCGCCCTAAAGCATACCCTGCTTTATGGTCTATTTGACTCTAAATGGACCATCATTTACTAAATGAACATCATGCTGTATTGAAGAAGACTTGAAACTAGAGATTGAGACCATAAACTCATGTTTACAATGTTTACTGAGGGAATAAATCAAGAGAGAAGTAGAGTCATTTTCTCATAGACTTCTATACAACCAGAGGAGTCGCCCCCTGATGGACAGTAGAGAGAATGCAGCTCTAAGACACTTAAAAACTACAGGTCAAAGGTTGTATTTGGATCATTTTCCTTGCTTAGTTACATCTGGGATTGGCCTGTATATAAGTTTCCATTCCCAATGACTATTAACTTGAGTATTTCCCATCTTACACAAATAAATCTCTGCATGGCTCTCTTTGAAACTCAGTCAGTATTTTTTGAGTTGTTGAAACTGCAGAGGATCTAGCAACAGTAACGTTTGGTGAATGTTACCTATAGGCTTCTACCTTTGTAAAATTAGGTTTCCCCTGTCATGGTTGGCAAAGAAAACATCGTGTTACAAAACAAAATAGTTCTGGTTACCTCCACAATTCACATGCTTTCAACTAGGAATTGACCCAGTGTCCTTTACTGGGCCAAAGGGGGAATATCCAGTTCAGTCTGAAGCAGCCTGCAGGTCAGAGGGCACCTGAGAGGAGGCGAACGTGACCCGTCGTGTTTCAGACTGTTTGAGTTACTGCAGAGACGTTCAGCGAGGAGGTGATGTTACACGACCAGGAGACGTCTGAGAGGAGCTTCTGCTGCGCTGCTATCTGAAACTTTGAGCTGCCGGCTCAACAAACTGACATTTATGTAGTGTTTTTTTATGTATAACATGAAAAGTGTGAAAAAAAGACAGAAGTCTACTTTTTTTTAGAATCCCATAAAGTACTTTGCTATTTAAGATTTTATAAAGCCTTATCTATTTTTTAATATATACATTTCACTACTTAAAACAGTTGATGGTACCTTTCTCCTCAAATTATCAATTGAAACACTCTGTAACGCTCTTTTTCTGTTCCTACAGTCTCTAAGCCATTAGCTAAGAACGTGTTTGAATTGGAATAATCTACCTGTAAATATTCGATCCATATCATCTTTCCACCAGTTCAAAGATACGCTGTCTTCTTACTATAGGAGAAGTTTTGCACATCCATAATGACATCTCTATAATAATGTCTAATGACTTTATTACTTAATGCTATCACTGACATTAATGCTTTTCTATAACCTGTGAAAGAATGATCGATTTTCATGCTCTGTTTGAGTACGACCTCCTTATTATTACTTTAATTTTTTTTTCATATTTTGTGTTGTTTATTTATCTTTCTTTTTGTTAAATGTTTTGTCTTACTGTGCTTGTATTATATAATTGTCATTGAGGACGCCCTTGAACATGAGATGGTTCATCTCAAGGGATATTCCTAATAATACATTTCTACATATTACACTATATCTGGTCTGACCATATCATATAAGAAGACGGATATCGAGCCTCTTTTATGTGTCAAACTGCCAAATCATTTCCACTTTCCACCCTGGGTCTGATGATGACCTCATCTCAAACACGCAGAAGAAGAAGAAGAAGAAGAAGAAGAAGAAGAAGAAGAAGAAGAAGAAGAAGAAGAAGAAGAAGAAGAAGAAGAAGAAGAAGAAGAAGAAGAGGAGGACTGGAGGAGGGTGGGGTCTCAGCTCTCGGACAGCGGCCGGGTGACGGACGGGGTTGAGGATCTTGCAGATCTGATAAAGGCCCAAAGAGAAGCCCTTTCCTTCCTGAGCGGAGGACTGTTTGTGTTAGAGCGTTCTGCGTCTCTTCTTCTGGGTGTGGGAACCCCGCTCCTCCCAGAGTTCATGGCTTCCTCTTCGTCGAGGGTCGGCCACCAGCCTGCATTCGTGTCATTATATTGGCCTTTAAAACCCTGCAGTGTATCTACCTTCACTCCGTTTTTTTCAATGTATAGTTATAGTGTTTGCTTCTGTAAGTAATGAAGATAAATATGGATATGGATACATGTAAAAGTTTTAAATTGTATAATTTTTTGGGATTTGTTGACTTTGTATGCAATGCATCATTGAAGCTGCTTTAAAATTGTTCACTGTTTATTAAATATAAAGTATTTTTTAAATGGTTTGTTGGGTGTTTGCTACACTGCATGATGTTTATAACTCAGAATAAAAAAGGCTTCATAGAAATGATAAAATAATAGAAGTTTGGATTCAAGGTTTATGATAGTAAAACAGCTGAATAGTTTATGTTTTTTAAATGAATTCATAACAGAACAAATACCCATTCATCTATCTTTAACCCCTTCTCCTGTTCAGAGTAATAATTTAACCTAAGCTGCATGTCTTTGGACAATAATTGTTTCCTTATGTATTGAATAGCAGTAACATTGTAGGATATAAATGTAGTAAATACAATTAAAACAATATTTTTAACAAATCTGAAATTAAATAATACAAATAGTGATAATGAACAACAGGAATACAGTACTGTACAGTAAACCCAGGTTTTAACAGTGACGTTACTGTCATATACAATTACAGTAACACTCAGTTACTGTAAAAGTAAAATACGGTTATAAAACTGTAAACTTGAATTGTTTAACAATGTACTGGTACATTCTCAGAACACATAAAAACACAAAAAACAAGACAAAAGTCCTCAAACTCCTCATGAATACGTACACATTTGAATTCAGTTAAGATGCCTTTAAAATGCAAATGATTCTCTTTTCTTTGGTAAATTCCAGATTATATATTTCCCTGATTGATGAAATTCGTTGTGTGTTTTCTTCCAGCTCTATCTCGATTTAAATCAAATGTCTGCAGCCAACATTCACACCCAGTGCTAAGCAGCGGGGAGCAGTAAAGCTGACTCCCCACCATTGTCCCGTGTACGTCATCACAACAGCTTGTTCACTCCTAGGAATGTCCACAGCACCCCGAGACCTCATCAAAACACACCTCCCCCACTGGGGCTCTCAGTGACGCTGGTTACTCTCACTCAGGAGGATATGAGGGGAGGGGGGTGTGGTTGGGTCTGGTTCTCTCTTGTTGACGGGGATCCAGAGTGGAGACCTGCTGCTTTTATGGTGCCCACAACATTTAGAAAGCAGAACATGAGCTATGTTCACGCTGACGCTGGGTCACAGTGCTGATTTCAGCAGGCTGACATGCTCACTATGTTAAAGGGATAGTTTGGATATTTTAAAGCAGGGTCGTATGAGGTTCCTGGTCATGCTCGTATGATATTTTACCTAAAGCAACTTGTCATTTATCATGCGTTTTACTACGAAAGCAAGCAACATGTTTAAATGACTGCTTGTTAAAGCCATAAGGGCTTTAGAAAATATTCACAGAAACTCATTTAGGTTTAGGTGACACAACTACTTTGTAAGGTTTAGGAAAAAAAACATTGTTTGGGTTAAAATAACTAAGTCACTGAAGTGCCATTACTGAAGTAAGCAAATTACATTACAAAAAAAATAAATATTGTCTTGTCGTTTCACCTCGGGAATGCACAGTGGTCTCATAGCTGGAAGATCGCTGGAGGTTGGACTCCTCCATCTCCAATCCTACCAGCCCTGTGTCGACTTTTGCAGTCTTTATACTTCCAAAGAAAGAAAGAAATAATGCAGCTTTAAAACTTTATGTGAAACTCCACCAACAACCTCCGGGTCTAAAAAAGTGAAGCAAAAGCAGAAACAGTGTAAACATGAAGCTAAAGCAAGAGTGCCTTAAACCTGCATTCTCTCTAATGTCCATCAGGGGGCGACTCCTCTGGTTGTATAGAAGTCTATGAGAAAATGACTCTACTTCTCTCTTGATTTATTCCCTCAGTAAACATTGTAAACATGAGTTTATGGTCTCAATCTCTAGTTTCAAGTCTTCTTCAATACAGCATGATGTTCATTTAGTAAATGATGCTCCATTTAGAGTCAAATAGACCATAAAGCAGGGTATGCTTTAGGGCCATAATCTATGTTCTCAGGAACCGCTGCAATGGAACATTCTCTTTCCAATAAATTGCTTTTAATGTTTTTACTTTCTTGTCCCTTTCTTATTGTTTCTACTGTGACCCCTCACATCATAATTAAACCCAGGGGTGTAACACTGTCAAAAATCATCCTTTGTCCAAGTGTTTTGGACATTTTACACACCTTTGATTTACAGATGAGAGTTTTTACAACCTGAATTAGCTAAAAACATCATATTGAGTAGTATAAATGTTATTTTATTTGTTTACTGACAACAGGGCTTGTAAGAACGCGAAAAGTAAAACATTTTAACAGCTGTTAGATATCTTAGTTTTAAACCATTTTATTCAGAGCTGCATCACAACTGAATCCTCTTTTTACAGTCTAAAGTTTGTGGTCAACAGCAGAGGACGAAGAAAGCAAAAAACGACGGAACAAAAGGAAAGTTAACACCCTGATGTCAGTCCCATCATGCATCATGAATGATTAAGTCCATATGTGTGAGGAAAAAACGCCTAATCAAATCAAACTCTCTTTACAGGCAGTTTGTTTGGCTTTTCCACCGCACTGTGATTGGTATCATCTCCTCTGACGCACATGCGTTGCAAAAGACGGGAAAATCACACACATGACTAATGTGTCAACCTCCCAACTGTACAAGAGTGATGAGGTACTGTGGATGGCTGAGAATAAAAAGTCTGTTTTTATAAAGAATAAATAAAACTCTTAATGGATTTCCTGTTCCTAATCTGAGGTTGTTAATCAAAGATATGCGACGACTTTGCTGATGTTACTCGCCTGTTACATAAATGTCTGATGTAAGCATGTTAAGCAGCTGAAAACTGTGTCAGTGGTCGACTATGATGTTGAAACGGGTCGTTTTAAGCTCCAGAGGATAATGACTGTGCTGTTAATGAATCTCACTTTAATGAAACAACCAGAGTTTAACTGTAATTCTGATGACTTTGTATTTATACAACTTTTTCAACACAGGGATATTCAGAAAGTGTTTGGAAAAAACGATAAACCAGAAACCGGTCCAATTTTGTTTTTTTAAACTTAAAGAGCAGTCTCACGAAATGTAATCTATTGGTTGTTTTGGTTGTCTACAAGGACACGTTTTGTTCTATTTTTCCGTGTTCCTCGGCACAACTTATTTTTTTAAGGTGGACATTACTTTTATTTAGGATTCGGACGTTTTTTTTTCAGGAAGACATTACGTTTGAAAATGCAAGTTAGGTCTAAGCAACAAAACCATTGACAGGTGGGTTTTGGAAACAAAACCAAGAACAGTTAGGTTTTGGCATCAACACCACGTAATACGGTTTAGAAAAACTGTCACAAACATTTAACAGGCAATAAAAGCAATACCATAAAACCACAACTAGGTGACAAACAACAGTGTTCTGGTTGAAAGTCCTGTTTGTTGGAGCCATCCACTTCCCCTCCCGCCCACCAATAGTCGTGTTTTGGGATATTTATATATATATAAAAGTACGCCATTTGCTCTGACTATTGCTTCGTCACGTGGATGCATTTATTTTGTGTGTCCACCACTAATAAGGCTCCTAGTTGACTTTCCATTGGCATTATTTTAGAAAATAAAGAGACAATTTCGGTCCATGTACACGAAACCAATAAGATTGCATTTCGTGACTATTTCACAAACTGCCGTGATACTGGGCTGTAAATAGGAAATGTCTTTCAGATAAAAGTCAATGTCAGTATGGTCAATCCCCATTGACTTCCACTGAAGCAGTAATGAACATCACATGCAGGCATGAAAGGAATCAAGTACAGTATGTCCTCTTGTAAACTGAGAGCAGATCTCAGAGGGGCTCCGATCAGGACACGCTTCCTAGCGATGGCCCCCCAGACGGAGCGGGAAGTTCCTTTATTCTCCAGAAGTCTTGTGCAATGTTCAGCCACAGTGTGAAAGGACAACACATGTACTGGTGATGCTGCTCCTCATCTCTTGCACCATGCTTGTTCTTTGTTACTTTCCTTGCTAACTCTCCTTGTAGCAAAATACAGCAGACAAAGGAGTTCTTCTACTTGTTTTTGAGAGGTCACCATTTTAATTAACAGCATGTGTCCACTTACAAGGTACTGGAACGTAATCCTTCAGTCAGGAGGACACATCAGCAGGAGAGGCTTAAGGAATGTATTTTAACATAAAGTAAAAGCAGTGAAAAAATATTAAATAGTGGGTGTAAACGTCCAGAATATGATTTTCTGTGTTTTAATTCAATAAATTAAACTCAATTTATTGGTCTTAACAAATTAGATTAACATTGAACTTGCTTTTCTGTTGCCACCTGATTAAAAGCGTAAAATCTTACAGAAAATGTTATTTTTAGCATTTTTCTTTTGGATTTCAAGGCTTTCATATCTAGAAACGTAGTGTTGCATTTTTTTCAAGGGAAACATTCTTTAATTCCAGCTTCTTAATTGTGTTTTATTACAAAATGTAATG
The DNA here is from genome assembly GCF_027596085.1 of Anoplopoma fimbria. Taxonomy (NCBI): domain Eukaryota; kingdom Metazoa; phylum Chordata; class Actinopteri; order Perciformes; family Anoplopomatidae; genus Anoplopoma; species Anoplopoma fimbria. The sequence goes on from NC_072459.1 coordinate 7,608,414, forward strand.
CATTTTTGTCTGAAGTGAGAAGAAATTATATATATAAAATTTTCGGACTGAGGGTCCAACAAAAGAAGCAAATTTAAACGTCATACTGTGGGATTTTTTTTACTTTTTTCTGTCATTTTATGAAAACAAAAAAGTAGCCAATTTACTGAGAAAACTTGTATGTATTTAATAAACTCCTTTCCTGCCTTGTGCTCTCATGATTTTCCTCCTGTAGTTTTCTGTTCAGTGAGTTTTAAGTAAAGTGAGACACATTATCTGTCATCTTACTTTTCAGTATCTTACTCTGTGTTTCAAGGAAAATTTAAACTGTTTTTTCCTGCGTCTGTTAATAAAGTTTATCATTTGTATTGCCCAGGGAGGAAATGAGAAGGTGTGTCTGACATGCCCCCAAAGACAATGATGTCATGGGAAGTATCGTCTTCACAGCTCTCGGTTTCCTTTTCATCTGAACAGCTGAGCAACTTCATGGAGCTGAAACTTTCCCTCGTAAACCTCCAGCCTCACTCCATAAACTCTTTCCAGGTTCCTCTTCACACACTTTATGTGCAGAGATCTGCACATAAAGAGGACGTGTTATCATGACCGTAAGCTTGAGATAAGTCCAGTCAAAGTTTTGGTTCATCTGATAAAGAATGAGAAACACTCCCACATCTGTTTCCAAGCAAGAAGCCTCTCCCTACGCATAATTAAATCAGCTGGTTTTTTTGATCAATTTTTGAAGACAGATTTTGGATTTTTTTGTGGTAAAAGTTAGATTGTTCAAGAATAATTACATATAGATTGTACAAGATCTATAGGAGACCTTAACTCAAGCCAGAACCAACCATGCAGAATCTGCATTAGCTCACTGCAAACTTATAGAAAGTTTCAGGTAGTTAATACATCCTCCTATTTTTTCTGTGCCTTTTTGATTTTGTAACTTTCTTTTCTCAACAACATCTCATCAACTATTGGATGCGTTGTCATGAAATTGGCCACAGATGTTCATGATGTTACACAGTATGCCTCTTGTGATCCCTTCATGTTAAGCTTTGAAGTAGAATGTTTTTTTTTTTGTAGTGCTGTATTGGAGATGGCACCATCATCCTGTTGAAGTGGGATTTACTGTCAAAATGGGAGGAACTGGTTAAGGAAGAGCTTTCTCTTTATTACGTTGTGGAACGAGGGCGAACCGAGCCGGCAGCACCTCTGGGACGGCGGCCCGCCAACACTTCAGACACTCCAAGAACCATTGGCAGCACATGAAAGAATCAAAGAGAGAGCATATCGTGCAGAGTTAGTGACCGCCAGTGTGACTCTCTCAAACACTGCTGGACCTCGTTATGTTCTAGGGAGAGGTTTTGCACTCTTACATGAATGCCAATGATTTTTTTTCAAACGATCGCTAGAAGTATGGCCTCAGGGATGGCAGAGTTGAAGGGCGGGTCGGATCACTACTGTGGTCGAGGCTGAAATAACAATTATTGGTTGGATTATCTTAAAAGATTCATGTCCCCTTTGAGGATCCTTGTGATCACTTTGTTGATTTCCTCCTTTCTAGCACCAGATTTTTTCGTTTAGAGCTAATTACAAAATGCTAGTCTTTTACTCGTCTTTTACTTGCTTCTATTGCTCTATTGCAAACTTCATTCAAATACTTTCAGCTTTGTTGATTGTGTATTTGTTGTGTTTTTGTTTTTTAACCATTTTTTTTCAAGAACAATAAATGTGTATTGGTCATTTAATGGTTAGGTTTGAGATTAGACGTTATAATCCATTGTGCAGCAACACAAGGATAGAAATAAGTACAGATGAATAAAGAAAGTTGGAAAAAATCATTAAAAAAGGATAGAAACAATAGAAGGAAAGTCTTGGGGTTCAGACGTTTTCTGAATCTGTTCCTTTGTTATTTGCTTTATTTCAGCAATAATAATCCCCCCAACGTTTGATGCTATGGTTATAAAAACACAGATATCACGGAGCAGTCACACCTCTCTGGGCAGGAAGGAGCTGAGCTGATGCGTGAGACTGAGAAGAGTTTCATTCACACAGTTTGGCTCACCTTTATATCTGAGGTTAACTTCCTTCCAGTGGGCGGCGTCCCGTCAAGCAGCAGAAACACCCACAACACAGCTGTTGTTCATGAGCAGAGCCACATCACAATGTGTTCTCACTCAAGAACTTTTACCACTATGACTCTAAGGATGCTAAGGTCTGTTCACCAGTTTGGTTCAGACATTCATGCTCTCCAGAGGATGAATCCTTAGGACTCTGGTGAACCCCTGACTCGTCCTTTAGTGCCGCCAGCAGGTCACCATGATCACTCATGCTGTGAAATATCTAAAAAACTACTTAATAGATTGCCATAACATTTTGTTCATGGTCCTCAGAGGATGAATCATTCAGACTCTAGTGATCCTTCGACTTCCACTTTAGTGCCACTATGAGGTTCAGATTTGTGATTTTAAGCAAGAATGTGTTGACAAATATTAAATTGATTGCAATGAAATTTGGTAAACACATTCATGATCCCCCCAGGGTGAATTGTAAATTATTTTTCATTTAACCTTCAGGTCAAGTTTGAGATCAAATTCATTCAATCATTCTGACATTAGCATTTAGCTCAAAGCACCATTTTGGCAAAGAACAGCCCCACTGGACATCTGACCATCGCAATGAAACTCTAAAAATAAACTTTATTAGAATAATCATATACTGTACATACTTTAAATTCAACCTTTGCATTTAACCTATCTTAAGTATTTTAGGAGCAGTTAGCTACTCTAAAGTGCCCGGGGAGCAACCTGGACAAGGAAACAAACTACCAACCTTATGTTTAAAAGAGGATCTGTTACCCACTGAGCTACAGACGCCTCGGGAATGACAAGAGAGGAATATCTAACAAAACAAAACTTATTGATTCTGGAGCAAGCAGACATTTTTCACATGAATCAATGATATGAAAAAGGATTGGCTAAAATCTCCTGGGTTTCTAGTTTTGATCTTCCATCTCTGTCTCCTGACACCCAGAAGGTTTACCTTTGTTCTCAGAGTACAGCGCATGAACTCAGAGCCTTTTCTTGGAACAGATCTTATAAACAACAGTATTCGTTCCGTGCTTCAGCAACAGAGCTCTGTTGAATAATGTTAACAGTCAGACGACCTAGACCGGGTCAAATGAAACATTTGGCTCCTCGGTGCTCTGGAAAATGAACGAATGAACGAATGTCACTTTGATTCAGTCAGCCGGCGGGACGGCTGTCAGGTCCGGTCTGCCTCAGCCCGTGTTATTAGACTGACTGGACCAGGATCCCTGGTAATGCTGAGCTCATTATGTTTAATTGTGTTGGATTCCAACAATGTCTCTGAAATTTCAGACTTCAGCTTGATCCTTTGTAGAGAGAGGTGGAAAATAAATGTATGTTTACTCAAGTACTTTTTTCCATTTTAAGAGACTACTCTTCCATCCTCTGCCTTTCAGAGGGAAGTATTGTCTTTTCGAATGTTTTCTATCATCACGTCTTATTTATTTCTCCTTTCTGTCCTTTCCTTATATTTCTGTCTCATTCTCTCCTTCCCTAATCAGTTTTATCTTTCTTTCTTACTCCTCTTCCTTGATTTATTTCCTTCTTTATTTCTTTCTCCTATTTCATTTTTTTTAATTCCTTCTTTCTTTCCTTCATTTCTCCTGCCTTGTTCCTTCTTTCATTCCTACCTTCCTTGATTTATTTCCTTCTTTGTTTCTTTGTTTCTTTGTTTCTTTCTTTCTTTCTTTCTTTCTTTCTTTCTTTCTTTCTTTCTTTCTTTCTCCTCTTTTTCTTTCCTTCCTACCTTCATTGATTTATTTACTTCTTTATTTCCTCCTTTCTTTCCCTAACTCTTTTTTTCCCTCCTGTCTGTCTTGATTACTTTCTTTTCTTCCTCCCTTTCCTATGGCCCCTTATTTAATTCCTTTATTCCAGCTCCTCCTATCCCTTTCCTCATTCATCTTCTTTATCTGATCTCTAAATCCACAAAACTGCATACAAGTTTTTCTCCCACCAATGAAAACGTAACTCAATAAGTTTATTTTACTTTTGAGTACTACTAATTCATGTTTTTCTTTTACTAAAAATGTACATTTTAATTGTAGTACAGTATTTCTCTGTTGTGTTGTAACTAATTCCACTTAGAGGACTTGAATTCTTCTTGTTTATTGATAAACCAACCTGGCAGCGTGGAATGACAACCACGTGAGGCAGAAAAAATGACGCACACGGTCCATGCAGGAGGTGCCAGCAGTGTGTAAAGCACCTGTCAAACTTCATATCGAGTCACCCGTTTTTTCCAGCTTCAGTATTCCTTCCTCTCTAACCTGAAAAGCAGGCTGGAGACGCCCCCCCGACGTGTCATGTGTCCCATAAATGTGTTTATCTGATCTGATCCCCACACACTGCCGGCCTACAGCTGATGGTGTGTTGGAGGTTCTCCTCTGACGCAAGAAAACCATTTAGTTGTAGTGTCTGGTGTCACGGGGACACATAGCAACGCAAATGCTGCCTATAAATATACTTCCACGTCCAGGTTATTTTAAACCGCACAGGGTCAAACGGTAGAGTTCAACTTCCTTTAACCACAGACAATTTAAATGTTTAATTATCTGGAGGACCCAGCGGAGAAATGAGCGGTTGATTATTTAGACGATGTATCAGCTGGTGAAATAAATGATGCGTTATGATGACAAGGAAATAGATTGTCAAAGGGCCAGTTCACATTAACTATATAAAAAATAACATACTCATGTTTAAGTGTGTCTAGCTTTGCAGGAAGCGTTGATTTGGAGGGTTACAATTGATTCTTGACATTTAAATTTGAAAAAAAAAGTTATCACATGACTCAAGTGTAGAAATTTAGCAGCTGTTATGATAGAGATGTGGCTGAAAGCTTCAAAAACATTTAAGGACCCCTCCCTCTTAACCTTAACAGCTTGATTGTTTAGAAAACTGATGTTTCTGTGCTGGAAAGCCAGAGTAACGTATTTTCTTATGTCCATGTTGTTACCATAGCAACCCATGCAGAGAGGTTGGTGAGGCCTGGACACACAAAGTCCAAATCGGATCACTTGCAAATAACAGTGCGGACACTCCGTCTTAAAGATCTGATTTGAGAAACTGATCGTATTTTCCTGCAGTCTGAATGTTTTGGTTTAATTTGCCGAGGTTTTCACATGGTTATATTTGAGATTTCTGTCTCCACCTCATACGATAAAGTCCAGTGGGAATTGCAGATGTAGTGCTCACAGCATTGACAAATTACATATATTATGATATATCAATATACAATATTCAACGGCAACATCTTTGTGGTTTCTCTTATTTAATTTGGTAGAAAGTAGTTTACTGCGTTGTTTGTGGATTTTTTCCAACCTGCAGATGTAAACAATGTTTATGGCAAATTATGTTTTTTTATGGCCTTTTTTATTGCTTTGAGCACATTTTTTTTGAATTCCATTTAACCTCTGTTGTGTTTGGAAGGATGCAGAAATCTCATAGAAGGATTTGTGAAAACCTTCTTTGTTATTTGAGTGAAAGGACCCTTTAATATTTAAAAAACCTTTTCATTTAACTGCACTCTGATGTCATCACAATTACACATTCAGTTTGATTACTTTAAATAATGACTTGTATACTTTTGAAGACTCAGGCACACCCATGTACGTCATGAGAAAAAGATGCATTTCCTTCAATTCAGCACTGAAAGCAAAGAGCTGAGAGTTAAAATAATAACTCATCTCTTCTCCAACACGTATCTCGTCTCTAAGAAATACAAACACCTATAAACATTAAAAGCCTCACCGATTCAGTATCAATGTGTATGTTGGCCAATAATAATAATAATACATTTAGGTACAGGGGGTATAAAACAAGTGTTATAATTACATAATTTGTCCACCTGAGGGCACGGACAAGTTTATTTTTCAACTTTGAAATGCATCCCTCAATAAGTCCTCTTTCAAAACTAACTTGAGGAATCCTTTAAAACCTTAAAAGAAGGATTATTCATGTTTGTTTTAAAAAATATGTCAGATCTTGGTGCAAATATCTTCGTCAAAATTTTTAAAAGAAACTGTTCGAACATTATTTAAATATAAGCTTAGTCTAGAGTCAGGACATGGTTAGCTTAGCTTAGCATAGACACTGGAAGCAGGGGGAAACTGCTAGCGTGGGCTAACCTCAATCTGACTCCAACTCAACACATAGATTTCCATTAACTGTTGAATGTTTATATCTGTCCCAATAATCCAAGTTCATATAAACATTGAAACTCATCATCCCAACTGTGAAACCATTACTTGTTTGTTTATCAATCAGTTTATTAAACCTCGTCCTGGTAACAGCCAATACATGCAAATGATTACATCGGAAAAAAGACATACGCTAGATTAAGTATTTCTTTACAATATGGAAGTACACTGGACAATAGGTGATCATCACCCAATACAATATTCATTTTGATTTCCAATGTTTGCCAAAATAAGCAAAGCTCGTCACAATTCAACCCAGTCGCCAGGAAAAATAATGGCATTGTAAGTTTCTGCAAACCTCGAATACGTTTAATGTCAAAGTTTTTGCATTTGGTCAGATTGAGTGACAACGAGTATGAAGAGCGTCCGTGTTTGAAAGTTACGTAGTATAATAATAAGTATAAGGAGCGAGAAAGTCCACTAAGGACAGATACAGGACTTTCACAAAGGAGACAGCAGTTTGTGTCCCATGTAAAGCAAAGAGGCGAGGCTTGTCACCTAATGTGACGTAAAAAAGGGCAGTTGTTATTTATTGATGCTCGCCACGTTACGTCTGTTGCGTTCTGTTGTTACGTTCCGTTGTTGCGTTCCGTTGTTGCGTTCCGTTGTTGCGTTCCGTTGTTATGTTCCGTTGTTACGATACGTTGTTACGATACGTTGTTACGATACGTTGTTACGATACGTTGTTACGTAGGTATGCTATGTAGGTATGTTACGTAGGTATGTTACGTTGTTGTGTTTTGTTGATATGTTACATAAGAAAGTCTGAAAAGGGCGGTTATTAATTATTGTTACGTTGTTACTTTGTTACATTGTTACTTTGTTACATTGTTACTTTGTTACGTTGTTACGTTACGTTGTTACGTTACGTTGTTACATTACAAGTTGTTGCGTTATTGTTGTTACATTATTGTTGTTACATTACGTTGTTACGTTAAGTTGTTACGTTACGTTGTTACATTACGTTGTTACATTACGTTGTTACATTACGTTGTTACATTACGTTGTTACATTACGTTATGTTGTTACGTTACGTTGTTACATTACGTTGTTACATTACGTTGTTACATTACGTTGTTACATTACGTTGTTACATTACGTTGTTACATTACGTTGTTACATTACGTTGTTACATTACGTTGTTACATTACGTTATGTTGTTACGTTACGTTGCTAAGTAGTTTTGTAGCCTAAACCTAACCAACCGTTCCGAAACAGTAACCACGTCCCACTGTGCATTTCTCCAAGTGTTAGCTGAGGCTGACATGAAACTTGTTTTTGGTTTAAAAAATGTCAACATTCACAACATACAAATGTTTCTGTGCCGACTGGGTTGCACTGTTCTGGATGTATCACTTCGGCTCCTTTATTAGTTAATAGACGTTTAATACTGAATATGATGACTATGATAATCAAAGTGCTTTAAGAGAACATATATTTTAGGTTACTTATTCTCTTCAACATCATGTGCCCTCTAATCACATATGCTGTAAGAATATATATGCAAATGTATAACAAAACCCTCATATCTAGTACCATACTTCCATAACAGGCAGTTCCTAATCATTCCCTGTGAGATGATCGCTGAGGCTCCACAAACCGATATGTCAGAGATGAAGTGAAGTAAATGAGGCATGAATCATTGTCCCTGTGTCTTTCAGTTCCTCTCTGCTCTCCTGGGCCTTTCAAACCACAATCCCTCCCATTACAATCAAAGCCGCCACATCCAGCGGTAGATTAATGGGAGACTTCCTCTACCTCGCTTCGCACAGTGGTAATTCATCTTAATTGTGATACATTCCCTTCTGGCTGCGTTCCCAGCTCGCCAGATGCTCGCTGTCTGTTTGACAAATAAATCCCTCACAATGTGTTCAAAGCATTAAGTTCAGGGCCTTGAGAGTCTGCCGGCAAAGTTCTTTTTTTACGGGTCGGAAATCCAACACATGCTGGACAACATCTGTCTGCAGCTGGTTCTCCAACTCTCAAAAAGTCAGGGTGGCTTTCATTTTCCGGAATCAGAAAACCAGGACGCCTGCTGGTTCAAGTAAAAATACTCCTCTGGTTTGCGACCAGGGCGGTTTGGCTCTCCCGCCGCCGCTCCTTCTTCCTCTCCAGTCTCATCTTCCAGCAGACGACGCTGGACGCCAACAGCACCAGTCCGGCCGAGAGGAGCACCAGCCCGAAGTAGGAGATGGTGGATCCATGCGAGTTGAAGCTGTAGGCCACGGCGGTGACCACGATGCCGGCGATGAGGACCACCACGCCGAAGGGGATGGTGCAGCGGTAGCAGGAGAGCTCCGCCCCCCCAGTGGCGGCGGTCAGCTGGATTTCATTGACCAGGGGGATGTTGACCGCGGCGGCTGCGGGGCACTCGTTGTTGTTGGCCTTCTCTGGGGTCGCTGGCGTTCTCATGGCGTCCTCATTGGCTTCTTCTGGCATCGCAGGAACAAGGATCCTTCTGGTAAAACCAACCTCAGATGGTTTCCTCGTTGACGCCCTTTTACCTCCTTTCCTTTGCTAGGGTCTCCTGGTCTATGTGGAAAATAAAAAAACACTTATGAAATTACAACTTTGTTGCTCAACACTGGACACACAGCCATTCAACCCCACATTTCACAATTTCGACACCACTTTCCGAACGCTTCCACATGCTGCTTTAGAGTAACCTCTTTGCACAACCCCAGCCTGGGGGGGGGAGTTGTGTCCGAATGACGCAGGACCGCTCGGTCCCGCACGAGCTGAGACATTCCCTGGAGAGCGCAGGATATGACATTACAAACTGCTCTGTGAAATGCGAGGAGCTTCGAAATCACCAGCAATTTCACAAGCACTCCCCCCCCACACACACGTCTGACTCTGAGTGACAATAAATGAGGAACACATTGTCAGTTATACTTTCCATCATTGTCAGAGTTTTATTTCATCATTTTAATTAAAATGGTGAAATATAGTTCTGACATTCTTCAAACTAGTGGTTCCTAAACTGGGGGTCATGACTTTGTACTACTATAGTTATGTATTATGTACACTGTTAATTACTTGACTCTTCATTCAGAGTAAATTACTGGCTACTAGTTGCATTACTTTCACATTAAGGTATGTAAATTATTGTGAAATTACAGGTTTATTATGACTTCACAGTAGCTACGCCAGTATATTACTGTGATTTAGCAATATGTTGCAGTAAAATAACTTTAATTATCTGTAATTTCCCAGCAAAGTCTACCAGATTACTGTGATTTAGCAGTATTTTGCTGTAGAATAACTGTAATTATCTGTAATTTCCCAGTAAATGTTTAGCATTAGGCTGCCGGGGGAAATGTGGGTGTTTAAGCAACCACATTGTGAGTTTTTAATTGGTTGATTCCACCAGGATTTTTTGCCTGACAGAGCGAAGATAACAATAATAATAGATAACCAATTTGTTGTTTCATTATTTTTCCAAATGATGCCAAACATTTGCTGTTTCTCATCAAAAGTTGATGCTTTTCTTTGTTATGTCTGATTGTGAACTGAATCTCTTTGAGTTTTAGACTGTTGGTCAAATAAAACATGCACATTGAATACATCTTCTTGGGTTGTTGAGAAATTATAGTGTGCATACTTTTCTATTTTCTGACATCTTATTGACAAAATGATTAATAATCAATGAAAATAATGCTAGTCGTGCACTAATTTAGACCTTTGTTTCAGAAAATAGTGGTTGAAGGTGTTTATTGCAAGATAAATTAATATTAAGGCTTTTATTTCTGAATTTTCTTAAATCTTTGCTCAGTGTTGAAGAGTTTGGCCTCTTTAAGACTCTAAAAAATATCAAAGCAAAACAATCCCAGAAAATAAACATCAGTCTTTTGTTTGAACTGCTCAAAGTATAAACACACTTATTATTTTTACTTGGAGATTTACAGAAAAAGTTGTGAAGTCAAATGATTCTGATGAAAAAAAAAAAGTTGACGTTTGTTTTACTGTTTTCTTCAGTTGTTCAGCGACAGTAAAACATTACAACCAATCATTTGACTATGTTTGACAAGTTTGCATGTTAAATGTTTGTTTAGGATAACTGAAGATGAGGAAAAAGTCCGAATTTTGAATGATCCTCTAAATTCCCATAATATTAATCTGCACCACCATTAATCTAATCTGAATTCATACAGGGCCTGGTGGATTCATAGTTAATTAGGTGAATTAATTACCCTCAAACCCAAACTGCAGGTTGGGTGCTCGACAAAGTAGAGAAAGACGAAAGGTTAGTTACCTCACAGCCGTTTTCCATGTTGCTCAGTCTCCTAAAGTCTCTTCTGCTGCAGTGAAACTTTCCTCTGAGTCAAAGTCGCTCATAAAATATTCAGTTAATTAAAAGTGGATGTTTGTTTTTCTTCTTTGTTCTTCTCTTGCTCTGTCGGATGGAATCTGACTCCCATTCATGAGGAGCGCTCCTCTGTGCAGTCCGCTGCTGCTCGGACTGCCATCCCCATTCAGAGCAACTATTACAAGTATCGATGACTGCAGCGTGAAGTTCAAAACAATGAGGGGAAAATACAGTTTACAGTCGGGCTTTTCAAAATAAATGCTGCCAGCATTTGTTGTAATTACTCTTAGTTCGTTGGAAGCTTTTATTCTGAAGGTAAAATCTGTTCTTTTCCGTTACTGCCTCTGGAGCTCAATTCTAAGTATTATATTATATTATATTATATTATATTATATTATATTATATTATATTATATTATATTATATTATATTATATTATATTTATTTTATTATTATTATATTATATTTTATTATATTATATTATATTATATTATATTATATTGTATTGCATTGTATTGTATTGTATGATATGATATGATATGATATGATATGATATGATAGTATATTATTATATAATTAGATTTCTTAAAATAAAAAACAAAAAGATACAAGCTCAATATATTGAAAATTGTGATAAATACATTAACAATAAAATATTAAATTCAATAAAACAAGTAAATAGAATATCATAGATAAATATGAATATTATTATGTGATATAAGGTGACTAAGAGTCTTGTGGAAGGCGCCATTTAAACAATGTATTATTTGATATTATTATTCTGATTATTCTGATTATTGCTACAAATATTATTTTAATTATTATATGAAGAAAACATCTTCAGCAGTTGGCAAACCCCCCAAAAAAAAAAGAAAAAAATGCAACAAAATAAAAGAAACCAACATGACGTAAACCATAAATCACCATAACACAGAACTACATTAACACATTATGTCAGTTTCTGATGAAAGGGTTAATCCAGCGATTCAGTATGGCACCTGTATAAAATTAGGGGACTCACAGATGGAGAAAAACAAACGCGGTACTAATGACTGAAATGAATGGAGGTGTCTTCTATAAGAACCTTTATTCTCCAGTCAGACTCCTACAACGTTCGAGTCATCAGTCGAATCAACAGGTCAGACGTGAAGTGAAATGTTCGTCTTCACCTTCAACCTGCAGAGGTCAGTGCAGCAAGATTCCACAACCTGAATATCCACACTGATTCAGCAACTTCAACATTTGGAGAAATGTAACCCTATTTTTTTCAAGAGGACAAATGTTTAACAAATGTGAGAATAATTGACTTGCTGTCACGGTTTGTGACTGATCTTTTTGTTTTTCTCACTGGATTTCCATGCTGACTACAGTATGTGAGAGCTGTGTGTGACAATCTCTCAGGCATCATTCTTGTTGACATGTTGTTGTCGAGGACGCACACACCTGTTCCAAACACTGTAAATACATTCACACTGTGTTTGTTCTCCTCCTTCTGTTGAGGGATTTTATCTCCGTTGCATAACACTGATTATCGCTCATAAACAAGTGGGAACTGGGGTTTTGGTTTGTCATCTCCTTCTCTCAATCACAGTGAAACATGTTTTTTTTTTAAACAATATTCAGCATAATATTCAGTTTGTCTTCTTGTAACAGTATAAGGAAGGATAGATACGACTAAAGGAGTGGATGTAGTTTGTGTTCAAATGTCATGTTTCTACACTTGCAAACAAGCAAAGATTAACAAGAATGCTTCCAGTCATGCATATCTGACTAACATGTTTGTTCAAATGTTTGCTATATGGGAGGAGTACATGAAGAATATAACTTAAGATTAGATAAGATAAGAAAAGACACGCCTTCATTGATCTCCAATGGGGAAATTCAGTTGTTGCAGCAGCATACTAATAGAATTGAATACCCAAAAATATAGAAAGTAAAATAATAAAATAGAATAGAATAAAAGCAGAAACTATGAGGCATTTAGAGACAAAATGACATGGTAAAGTGACAGTGGTGTGATTAATAGCAGAGAGTCAACAAGTCTATGAAAAACGTGTACGCTAGACTAATATTGGATGAATAATTAATATAATATAATATGATATAATATAATATAATATATTTTAATTTAATTTAATTTAATATAAAAGTCAGTGTAATATGGTACATTGTGATATATTATGGAAAATGACACATAGAATAAGTTGTGCAATAAGTGCAGTACTATAGTATTGTATAACCTCATATACAGTATAATACTACAATATAACATAGTATATAAGAAAAGTAAAGTACAGAAATATGATATGCAGTATAACACAGTGAAAGTTTTGACATGATGTGCAGTTTAGTGCAGCAATATTACCTAGTGTTGAATAAATAAAATATAATATGATATCATGTGGTATAATGTATAGCAAGAATTAAAAAATAAGTCAAGTGTTTACTTCCTATCTCTGACTGATATGCTGTAAAGAAACATCAACCACATGCTCTTTTATTTTGAAAGCTATGACCGGAGGTGTAGCTGCCTTGTGACAGATGATGCGTTCACGTTCACAGAGGAGCCGTCATGTCGCTGCAGTTTACAGATGAGGAGTTCCAGAGCGCCTGGAGAGAGCTCGATGAGCCGCAGCTGGAGGGAGGATGGGAGCTGTTCGTGGAGACGATGGGAGTGAAGATCTACCGGCTCTATGACAAGGTAGAAAGAAACTAAACATATGAATGAATGAGGCTGTGTGGCTCTGGGTTTCCTCTGCAGAGCCGGTAGCATCACTATCAAAACCGACTTCCAGGCTTCCTTTACAAAAATAATATGTTTTTATTTTTTATTTATGTGATTCATGTATTGACAACATTAATTTAAAAAAAAAAAGAAAAAGTGATTTCCTAGCGGTCAACATGGGGACATAACCGGAAATTGAGAGCGAGAGCTGTTGGACCGGCTTTACTTGTTCCCACCAAACTCCATTTACAAATCTGTCAATCTAATTGTGGCTCTCCTTTGGTTGCATAAAAACACATCCTGCAACCTGATTCAATACATTTATGAAATCAGAAAGATCCATTCTTCAATTCGGCAGACACCTAGCACATACAATTTGTCTTGATGAAAGGTGAAAGGAAACAAAACATGTCAAAATGAAATAACATAGTGATATACAACTGCATACCACTGCATACTGCATTCCCTTAAGTGCTCTTTGAATTATATTCTAGGTGATACAAAAAAAAAGAAAAGAAAAATTGGTAAATCATAACAATTTTGACTGGGAACTTTTTTCCCCACAATTGTTCTGTTTATTTATAAAATCAAAGTTCCACTATATGATAAAAAAAAAGGTTTAAACATGATATTTTATTTGTAGTTCAAGGGACTTTAATGCGTCTTGCGTCTTGTGTAGGTAATTCCAGCTTTTCAATTTAATTACATTATGTTATACTGAACTACTTCATTACTGTCTCCCGGCTGTATTTTTTAATATTTGGTTTAAAGGTTAAGAATGATGTTATGGGACACATTACATTACATTACAGTCATTTAGCAGACGCTTTTATCCAAAGCGACTTACAATAAGTGTATTCAACATAGGTATTCAAGAGAACTACTAGTCACCAGAAGTCATAAGTGCATCTCCTTTCTTAAACAAGCATCTAAAAGCATAAACCAGAGCAAAAGTCACTGCTTGAGTCTCTAGAAACTCCTAATAAAGCACTGTGGTATTATCACGATGGTATTATTGTATGTGTATCTATTAATTATTGAGGTTTAATATTCTTTCCACTGCCAAACAAGACAACCTTAAACTGATGTTTTTGGGAATGGAGTTTGGTGTGACTTTCACTTCCTCTTCAAGTAGACACACAAAATCAGTGACGATAAATGCAGTGTGTGAGGTTTATTCGTGTGAGTGAAGTGGAGCGACCACACCTGTTTCTGCTTGTTTCTTTTGAATCAAATCCAACATACTTGAGAGAGGGTGTGTAAGCATGCAGACAGCATGCAGACAGCATGCTCTAATCACAGTATTATGTGGTTTTGGGGGGATCAGTTACATTCTCTTGGTGTGGCATGCAGTCTGCTTTTGGTCTAGAGAGAGAACTTTCATGTTTCATGCTGTTTTCAGGAAACTCGACTTTATGAGTACAAAGTCTTTGGCGTGCTCGACACCTGCACTGCAGAGCTGTGTGCAGACGTCTACATGGACTTGGCCTATCGGAAACATTGGGATAAATATGTGAAAGGTAAAAACAAAAAACATAATTGTCTTTTCCATCCAAATCAACTCTCCCTCATCTCTCCTGCTTAAGAATTCGTCTTCATATTCACATTAGTGTCATTAGTTCTGTTGCTGACAAAATGACTTTATATTAAAATGTTTTTTTAACATGTTTAATTTGTTATCCTGGTCTTCATGCACCTCTACAGTAATGCAGGTAACGTTGTCTGTGTTGTAGCTGCCTAGTCTGTTAGAAGCAGATGTACAGTTTGAATTACATAGTTAACATTTGTCCGTTTGTTGCTAGTTGAAGTAGCTTTTTCTTTCTCCAAAGTGGCACTTTTTGTGTTGTTTTGGTAGCATAGTCTTTTTGTATTTTCTCATTTGTCTCTCGCTCAAAGAAAAATGTATCTAGACCTGCAGCAGGTCGCATTAGCAATTAACTACCAACTGACAAAGCTACACGTTAACTTTTACTGTTAAGACGGATAATAATTTAATGTCTTTTGGTTGCAGCCTGTGAGATCATCTAAAGTCTCTTACTGCATGTGCAGAATGTCATTTATTTAATGTGAACTTTAGCCTTCTGTGGGGGTTAAAGTTGTTTGTTATTACTTCAAATTGCATAATTTGGTCATTGGCAATATTTCCAGTGTCTGCTTTTAACTTTATTTTCCTTTCCTTGAGATGGAAAAACAACATACAGCACATTTAAGTGCATCTGTATCCATCCACCTATATACGTATCTGATGTTAAGCTGCTTTTTTTATTTAATGTGTTCTCTCTCTATTTTATTTAGAGCTCTATGAGAAGGACTTCAGTGGACAGACTGCGATCTACTGGGAAGTAAAATACCCGTTTCCTCTGTCAAACAGAGATGTATCCTTCTGATGGACACAAATAAAATTCACCCGGACAAAAACAAATGTGAGCATCCAGCCCGGTTTCTAGAGTTGAAATCAGAGCATATGTTTCTCCCAAGAGATAGAGTCTTCCCTAACAGCTGGACCCTCAGTATGTGTACATGAGGGAGCGCAGAAACCTGGACGTGGACGGCAGGAAGATCAGCGTGATCCTGGCCAGAAGTGCTCCGGAGATACCGTGTGCAGAAAACAGTGGCGTGCTGCGAGTCAAAGACTACAAGCAGAGCGTCGCCCTGGAGAGCGACGGAGGCTGTGGGACTAAAGGTGACGCCTGACGATGGAATATAATGATTCCACTGCAGGAATGAATATTATGCTGTGAGGAAATTAGGTGGATTTATAAGCATGACAGCATCAAAAATGTATCAAAAATCATAAATATGAGATTTTTATCAGCAAAGATTTAAAATAAATTGTGTTTTCTAGTGAACTTTTGACATTTCTTAGTTTTATATAATGATAAATTGAACTTTTGGATAGGCCTGCTTAATATGGCAATAAATTAATATTTTAATATTGTAATGTCATTTTTTAAAATATTACTACACATAAGAATAGGGAAAATATGTGTAAAAACATAAAAATAATGACGTTGATATAATACATTTATACTTATATTATTATTATTATTATTATTATTATTATATACTTAATTCTTCTTATTTTTATTATTTTATTATATACTTAATTCTTCTTATTTTTATTATTTTTATTATTATTATTATACTTAATTATTCTTATTCTTCTTATTTTTATTATTATTAATATTATAATAATTATTTCATAAAGAAAACTCTTGAGAAATATGTTTTATTTTAATTGAAATTTGCTTAGAAACTGTGATTTTAAAAACATTGATTGATTTTTTTAACAATAACAAGATATTATCACATTGTCATAATGTTGTTATCACATTTTTTACTCCAGTCTTCTTACATTTTTCAAATCAAACCAAACATTTGATTGATGAACATGTGTTTTGTTTCAGTTTTCATGAATTACTTCGATAACCCCGGTGGCAGTATTCCTACCTGGCTGGTGAACTGGGCAGCGGGGGTGAGTGCATGAATGTTTTTTATTTTATTTTAACACTCATTTTACTGCAATAAGTACAAACATTATGTAAGCATAAAACGTTCACAGCTTTAAACCTGAATGACCCATTTAGAAGCTTAAGCTGCACCGGCCTCGCTGATCAATTACAGATGAATCACATGATCAACATTTCCTCATTGAGAAGTGTTATGACCATGTTTTTGCGTTGTTTACAGGAGAAATGAAAGGGTTCAGTTTATGTGAACCTGCTTCATTTGGAGATATTTCCAAACAAAGAAGGGGATTTGTATGATTTGAACGGCTGCCTGTGGGGATTATGATTCCTTAGCTGCACAAGTGAAAGAAAAAAAAACAGACGAGGAGTGTAAACTTAGAGGAAGTGGTGGTGTATTGATACGTAGACGCATGTGACTCTAGGGGTCTTTCTCATTTTGGGAATTTTGTGCCTCCTCGATTCCTTTCCTTGCCTCCTCGCCTCCTGGCAGGAAGAGATGCGAGGAGAGAGGAATCAAGGCCTCAATTAATATGAGGTGTGTCACAGCTGATCAGCTATCCATTGTTTAGTTATGTTTCTCTGTCTGAAGAGCATTTGTTTTTTGTTTACTATTCATTCAATAGATAAATACCACAAAATGGTCCTGATGCTCAGGGTTAGAAAAGAAAACCTTAATATCTGTTGTACAGAGCCTAAAAGTGACACATTTGTTTCAAACATTTTGACAATATGATGTATTTAAACTGTATTAACAGCTAAAAAAAGTCGCGAAGAAACAATTTCCCTTTCCGGACACGTCATAGTCTTCAAAACAGTGCACATGTTCACCTTTAACCTGCTCGAACAGATCTTTGATGAGCGCTTTGAGAGGGCGCTGGACAGGTTCAGTCACAGGCCCTCAGAGAGCTCCGCCCCTCCGGCCGCTCTATACTCTTTCCCATCGTTATTGTGAGCAGATGTGTTGCGAGGGTGATGTCATCCAGCCCCTCTCTCTCTCTTTGTGTTGCCCCTCCTGGGTGGTTGGGTCGTTTTGGCACATGTGTTCACGATGGATGCTCTTTTTGTGTGTTTGTCTCTAACAGACCGGGGTTCCAAGCTTCTTAACAGACATGCAGAAGGCCTGCAGCAAATACGACAACTTCTGCCAGAAGAAATGAAAGCAGCTGACTGAATGAATGTGCTCACGCATAAGGGCTCGGTTTTATTTTATTTTTCTTGAGAGGTATCCTGATGCTGTTTGATCAAATTTGACTTCTCCGTACGGGGTGAATGTGGCATGGCGTAGGCTGCTACTTGTCGTCGTAGCATGCTGTTGACTCAGGCATGATGTGCATGACCGGCTGCCCTCATTACCAGGCTGGTGTGAAATCAATTCGGTTTCATTGTACTGTATTAATCAATACTGTATTGTCTTTTTTTCTGTGCAATCTCTGTAAGCTTCAGTCCTTCCAGGATTAAGGAGCTTTCATTAAGCCTTTTTTTAATGTGGATACAAAATACTTGTAAATGTGTTATTACTTTGGGGCCTTTGTGGTAGAACAATGATTAGTTCTAGTTTTAGCTTCTTGCATAGGATTTTAAGGTTTTACCTTGTTTACATGTTAAATGTACGGAAGCCCTGAGAAGAAAGTGAGAAAAAACAAAAAAACTGGTTGTCCATTTTCTAAGTCTGATTTAAAAAAAATTCTCTTTTTTGTTTATGAATTAAAAATGGGTAAAAAAAATGTTTTTCCAGGATAATCTTTCTAAGTTAATTACATTTTTTTTCTGCCAGGATAAGTAAGTAAGTAAAATTCTTTCCTCTTTTAATCTGTGAAACAGGTGGTTTGTCAGGTGCATTTTTACATTGTTTGTTGTTGTAACACTCATTTCCGCCACAAGAGGTTAAAGTGAACCGTTGTTAATTGTTAAGAATAGTCATAAAAGCATTCATGTTTTCTTCCAGTTGAGTTTTGATTTGCATAATTTGCTCACACACAATACATGAACCTTGTGTTTAGAGTTAATGGAGAAATTAAAACTTACCTGGAAGAAAACATTTTAAGTTATATTTAGAAAATAAGGTAGTGGTGCACTTCAGCCTCTTGTGGCCAAAATGGGTATTACAACTACAAACAAGGTTAACCTGTTTTCACACATGGAAAAAAGTAAATAAGTAAAAGAAACTGTTTCACAGATGATATTTTTTCTAGGAACTTGGAAAGATTATTCTGATTATCCTGTTTGTCATAAACACCGGAAAGAAAACAATTTAAATCATACTTAGAATATCGATCACTGCAAATGTTTTATTTCTCACTTGCCTCTCAGCGTTTCCATATGAATGAGAGTGATGCAATATAATTTGATTCTGACTCTATGACTCTATGTTTTGGTCACTGGAATCTTCCCACTGTCCTTTTAAATTCCCTGTATTAATTCATTAAATTTAATGAAGTGAAAATGACAAATCAGCACTTTTGGAGGAATATCGCCTCATTTTCATGAGTTCATTACTTATGCAATGATCATTAATATGATACTCTATGCTGATGTATTATGGGTGCAAATGGTCAAAGGTACAGTATCTGATCTATTACTGTATTGATTCAGGTGAATGTGGTTTAATCTGGTCATGAAAATCCTATTACTGTGTAATATTGCTGTTTTATTGAAATTAATAAACTCATTCATTCATTCATTTTTCGTAACCTGCTTATCCAGTTAAGGGTCACAGGGGTGCTGGAGCCGATCTCGGCTGTTAATGGGTGAAGGCAAAATGAAAATGAATAAACTTTCATTTTAAATTTAGCACTCTAATGTTATGTTGTCTGACAGATAGGATGCTACCATGGTAAACATTAACACTAATTCTGCTAAGCAAGAGTTCGAGCCTCTGAAGTATCTATCTGTCTGTCTGTCTATCAAATACAAAGCAGATCTGTGTGCTGTAGCTGGAGAAAAAATGATTTCTGTTGGACATCAATTCCTCAAGGAAGTCTAATTTTCATCATAAATACTGATTGAATCTTTAAGTTAATATGTTCAGTGTCATAATGTCAAAATAGCTCACTCACTCAACTCTTTCTGAAGTTGTATCAAACACCTGGCCCCTCCTTCCAGAAAGGACCAAAACATTTTTTATAATTTACTTTAATATAACTGCAGCAGCATAAACCACAACTTTGAGAAAAACAGAATATTCAACATAAACTTTTATACTATACTAATAATACTATTATTATCATACTATACAGTACCAGTCAAAAGTTTGGACACACCTTCTCATTCCACTACTTTGAAGATTCTAAAATATTAAACATATTCTGGTTTGTTTAGCATTTGTTTGTTTACCACATAATTCCATATGTGTTCCTTCATAGTTTGGATGTCTTCAATATTAATCTACAATGTAGAAAAAAAACAAAAATAAAAATAAAGAAAATTGAATGAGAAGGTGTGTCCAAACCTTTGACTGGTACTGTATATTTAGACACTAGACTAGAAAACCTTTATTTAGGCTCGTTATTTACCAGTGCCTTACTGCGCATGCGCATGTCAAGACGGTCCCTTTGCGTGCGACTGTGGTGACCACGTGGAGGTGCTGCTGAAGGTAAGAACCGATGTAGGCTGGTTTATGTTGAGTTAAAATATATATTTTTTATATATTTTTTTTTCATGGGAGGAGAAGATATTTAGGTTGGTTTTATGAGTGGTGTTATGATCTTTTTTTAGTTTTTTTTGATGGGAGTGATGAGTTTTTAGCACATTAGCTAGCTAGTTAAAACTTTAGCTTGCCAGCTAGCATTGCTAACATGTGTCTTGTGAAGGCTAATGAGACAGAGTAGCTTTAAAAAGTAGCTCAAAATGACAAACAGACGTGTAAAGCTACAGGCAGCTAATGTTAGCCAGGCTAGCATTTCAAATACAGCTTAAATCTGAGAAGATATGAAGAAGATATTCCTAAATTACACAACCATTGTTTTAATACTTCATAGGGATTCACTTTCCACGGTATGTTGAGCCAATAAACCAAAGATATCCAATATGTAATGGAGGGAAGCACCACATCCTCACATTTAAGCAGATATTGTTGATTTGTTATTTATAAGCTGATGATCAATTAGTCGTTTACTTGGATTTGTATGAGAACGTAAAACTAAAAGTATAATATTGGTCACAATTTGTCTTAATGTAACTTAATCATATCCATCAGAGGGGGGTGGTTTTTAATAAAAAGTATCATATACAGCATTGTCTCCCAAACTTTTAAAAAACAGACAATTCATGGCGACTAGATTCACAATAATAGTTCTATATAAATCCTGAGAAGAGAAAATTTGTGCGTAAATTAATGTTCCTGATTCCATTTTTTTTACCCAGAAGGCCGTAGTACGTTTCCCACGTAGACTAGAAGTCAGAGTTGATTTATCTGAATCGTAACTTGCATAACGTATTTACCGCACGTCCGTGGTCATTTTAACCCCAACGTCAATCTTTTCCTAAACCTATCTAAGTGGTTTTGTTTCCTAAACCCAACTGAATAGTTCACTGTAAAAGGGGGGAAGTTTATTTTGAAAAGTCTGCATGTAACAAGCGAAAATCTACATAGAGAAATGCACTAAAAATGATGAGTAACTTTTCGAAAGATATCTGAAGAACCGTTGTATGAGGATACTTTAACGAGATTAATGTTATAAATCGGCTACAATTATCAAAATAATACAAACATACAGGCTCCCTCAGGTGGCACAACGGGTACTGCAGATTCAAAATGTTAAATAAAAGACTGAGAAGAAATTCTGCTAATTTATTTGGCGAACGTAATAAGACCTCGACCCAGTCTTTTTGAAATGGCTGATATACAGTACAAGTCCACTTCTTGCTGCCTCAGAGGATTTCTCAGTGGAAACAATGAATTACAGGGTCACTTCCTGGTTGCCCCTATAATCGCTCCTCTACCACAGAGTTAAAAGTGAGACGCCGCTGTGACAACGCCCTCTCACCCCTGCCCCCGTTTCTTCTCTCTGCTGATCAGTTGTGACGCTGAAGTGTCGGCCCAGATGTTTCCTGAGGGAAGAATATGGTCATTGTTTCCTATGAGGTCACTTTGATGGTGGTGTACTGTGATGGTTTTTGGTGTTTGCTATTATGTTTTACTGTCCGTCAGATCTTTACGTCGTACTCTGTTCCTGTGGTTCTATTTGGATCTTAAGGTTGTGTTTCAAGGGAGAGAAAGTGCAATCAAAGTAAACTTAAAGTTGCAGTTGAATAGTGTTCAGATTTACACAAAAAAAGCTCCTGAACAAGTTGACGGTCTTTTCGTTAAAAGAGGACTTTGTTTCTATATGTTATTCATTTTGTAGTAACTTCAGACACAAAGAAACCGAGTAGTAAGGGAATTTTTCCTTTTTTTTAAGGGTAACAAAAAACATAAATGAAAAGCGAATTATATTATTGATAGAGATAAAGAAAATTTATTGCTTTAAGTGTGTTCAGGGAGAAAATGTCAAAAGCTTAAAGATGGATTATATATTATCTAGTTAGAGATGAAGATGATAATATTAAACTGCACATGCAAAATGAAAGCAGCTCAAAGGGACTTTCTTAGGCTGCAATCAACCAAAGACATTCTTAGTCGACTCATCTATTAGTGTATTAAATCAACAGATCGGTAAAACTGCACAGAAATCTTGTTTACGTCAAATATAAAATTCTCCAAAGACAGTTGCTTCCTCTTAACTGGCTAACGAACTTCTCCCCGTGAGACTTTTGCTTGTTGAAATGTAAGCATCATTCTGTCTGATGTCGTGGGAATCATTTTGTCTGACAAGTAATAAGAATAACTATATAGAAATAACCTGATGGTCTCGTTTTCTTATGTAGGTTATATCAGTATTAAACTGAAACGTTTCATAACCGGCTAAAAACTCCTTGTAGTAACTTTAACATGCCAAATTTGGAAAACAGCCTTATAATATGTGCTTTTTATGGAAGAAAAAGCCTAATAATTCATATTTTTATGTTATACTATACTCCAGTATTTTGCATGTATTAGGTTTAGTATGAATGAGCAGCAAATTTTGTCATGGCAGCATAAGGCTTTTTGCATGACTTATTTGTGCATTTTTACATACAAAGAAATACAAATCAGGGCTCTTGTGAATAAGAATGAGCAACAAACTTTAACCAGCTGCCAGCTCAGATTTCTGATGTTTTTACCCCCTCTGCTGGTGGAAGTTGTACATTGACTGTTTAAAGTGTTGCCTTTGGTTTACTGAGAACAGTTCACTTTTACTCTTTGAAGAACACAAAGGTTCGACTACAGCTTCCACATTTCTTTTACTGTCATTGTTTTAATGCCGGCCTGGTATATGTGAAATCTGGGATTTAAAGAAATGCAAACAGTCACACTTTCTCAATGCATTGATTTATTCAGTTTCTTTAAGTTAGGATTTAAAGACTTAACAATATGCTATTTACATGTATTTGTTTGGCTGATTATTTTACGCAAAAGTGCATATAAATAAAGTTAAATTCAAGCCACAGTAGATAGACAAGTAATAGCAATTTCTGTTCTGTAAATGTATGGCAATTAGCACACATATAAGAATATCAGCAATCTTGTAATACAAAAAAAATAATTATCTTAATGTAGATAAACAACTGGGGAAGTTTCATGGTTATTTCTATCAGCTATTTATTTATTTATTTATTTATTTATTGTCTAGCCTTAAATAAATAACTTATACTTATGTATATTGGATGATTTCAGGACAGTTATACTATAATAGATTTACTGTTTTATTATCATATAGAGACAGCCATATAATATGACATATCTTTCCATTCTGTAATATAGTTAAATGTATTGTTGCCAAAGTATAAAGTCAAAAGGCAAACGGATAATTATACCGTTCTGACTCTTATCAGCATGTAGTAAGGTCATTTAAAAAATGTGTATTCATCTCCTTTTTTATTTTTATAGGTGATTAAGTTATTAATGCAACACTGTAAAAGCATTTTACTCCAGCGGCCATGTTCTGACTTCATTCCAGTGTTTTTGATGTGAACCGACTGATTCGATCTGAAATGCTGAGATCTAGTTTCTACAAAGCTCTCGTCCGTTTGTTTGGGAATAACAGTGGCAGCAGTGACACAAATCAGACGCTCGAAACCCTCTTTAATGCAACATTTTATCCCTTGGAATGTCCTGGGTGAATAATATTCGGTCCTGGAGACTTTCCACTGCCAGTCTTTTCACAAATGGAAGACAAATATATTCCTTGGCCGGCCGTTGTGCTTCAGAGTGAGGTTCTTTTGATTGGTCATATACAGGGCTAATTAGCTTAAGAAAGTGATATAGTTTTTCTGCTGGACCGCTGCTCCCCCCCCCTCCTAATGTCAGCTCAGATTTCCCAGGTGCCTCTCTGTCTGCCAGAGGTAACAAAGTAATGGCTGCTTGGGAGCCTATTTTTCAACGTGTTTTTTTAAAGTGATTTTTAATAGATTACTATTAGAGATATTGGTGCACTCAAGGGAATCCTTGACCCTGAGTGGGCTTTTTAATGTGTTTTCTTCTTCTACACTCCGCTGTGCATGCTACATTTAGGTTGAAGGCCGTCTGCTCCATTATTCATGCAGATTCACATGAAAGCTCAACGTGAGCTTATAGAGAGAAGGGAAACAGGAGGTACCGTTTTCTTGTTTGTCAGTGCTTGAATTTCTTTTTTTCCCCTTCTCTATCACAGAATGAAAGACAATCCTGTTATTTCCTGTGATGTCAGGACTCTAAAGGCTGAATATCTCAAGAAATAAGATAGATTTGTCATGAAATATATATATTATTGTTCTACAAAACTTCCAGCCTCAGAAAAATAAGAAAAGAAACAAGTTCAAAGTTAAAGATACCAGATGACTGTTCTAATGTCTGCCTACCTTTAATCTTCATGCTGCACAAGTTACATAAAGCAGTTTTCCATGCAGTCAACCAGCTACAGCTCGATGTCAACATTAGTAAGTGAAGCACAGCTGTAATTTCTCTGGAGTGAGTCAGTGGAGTAAATCAAACGCTGAACATTTTGACAGTAATTCAGCCTCAGTGAATGATAAGATTAAGTGGTTATTCAGATGAGGGGTTTCCTATAAAAGAGGTGGTTGTCCTCAGGCGGTGTAATTCAGTTATGATCTATGTGAGAGTTTAGGGAACTAAGAAGGTCACTTTACTCTATATTTCCCCCTTTTTTTGGACAAAGATTAATCAAAAACGACATTACTGTATGAATATGAGCTGTCATTTACACCCTTGTTATGGTTATTTAATGCTGTAATATCTCAATAAAGATTTAAGTCAATGTGAACACAAACAAACCTCTAAGACCAGATATTTGTTTCTAACTTTGAAGCAGTCTTTCTCTTCTAATTCTTGGCAGATAAATGTTTCTACAGTGGCAGTATGTTGTACCTTGTTAATGAAAAGCCTCTTTTCTGGAACACATAATATTTTCTCAACCACTCACCTGATATGTACAGCAGGCTGAGGCTATTTATATTCTACATTTTGAAACACAAACTTAACTTCTTTGGTCCGGTTTGGTCCAGACAACGTCTGTTTGCTCGGTTCGTTTGGTTCCTTTGGGCCGATGAGAAAACTGTAAATGGAACACTGGTGCAGACCAAACGACTGAACCCAAAGGTGGGGTTTGGTCCGCTTCTAAGAGGACTCTGGTGCAATTCATTCATGGTGTTAAAGCAAACAAATCAATCACAGGATTTTATGATAGCAGATAAGTATTACTTCCTGAACAATCGGTCAAAAAGTGTCAACACTTGTGTCCGACTCTGTACTTTGTCATAACTGTCTCTACTTGTTAGACATTATTCCTAACTTGCGGACGATTTTAGGTCTAATAATAATAATCTGAAAATAGTGATTTGATGTCGGGGTCATCGATGTTTAACCAGGGACTCAAATCTCCTTTCATGATCAAGAAATTGTCGGACAGTTAATCAGTGACCGGGCTTCAGGGTTCGACCAGGCTTCATCGCCTTAGTTTGGATGTACGGTACAATTACAGCCTAAGAAAATATACTGTGACAATGATGTTAAAATCAGTTTTGAAAAAGTCTTGAACCAAGTTAAAAAGTACTTCTTTTGACTTAAACGCTCACATATCTGTCCTTTGAAGCTGGTTCTTTACAGTATGTCCTTTTTTACAAGAGGCTCTATATTATCATAAGAAAGCAAGTCTGTTGTCAGCGTCAAATACGCTGCAATTAAGACGACCATCTTTTTTACAGTACACTTACAGTGAACGCATATCTAGATTTTAAACAGGCTGAACACTGCGGCCTGTCTGTGCTGGCGTAGATTTGATTGCACAACAGTAATAGTAATAACAGCTCGTGGGCTGCGTTACTCAGACTGCAGCGTTAATGCCAGCTATTCGTTTTGTTGTGTTCATTAAAAATAATTGTGTTTTCTACTGAGCATACCACAGACTGGCACCTCCTCTGGAGTCGCAGCTCCTCCGCGGGCCAACGTAAGCCCTGCATACCAAGGAGGGACCAGTTGTGTTTACCTCTCCCTACCGGCAGACTGAGGGTCCTCTCCTTTTTTCCTTCTGTGGTTTCTGGCAGCCAGCGCCAGATTCCTCCATGTCTATCACTGCAATCAGCAGGCCAGACCTGCAGTCAGCCAAGCAGCTTGAAACAAAGCAGCATGAATGGCCGTGCATGAAAGTAGGCGAAGCGTTTCTTTGGGGATCCTGTTAGGAGATGGATCTGCACTTTCTCTCGCAGCTTCTTCTTTTGAGATAAACCAAAGTGAGGCGTGAGGCGTTTCCTCCTCAGAAGAGGAACACGGAGCCGCATAACTTGTCCTACAACGTGTTTTAACACCTTCGGTATCTTTAAAATGTAGTATTTTCTCCACGATCTGTCCGTTCCTTAGACGTGTGATTTAGTGTGATTGCTCATTGGCTCCCGAGCTGATTCATCACTCTGAGTAAATCTACATTTCCAAGATCCCACACCTCAAATTAAGTCATTATCCCTCCAGCAGATGATTTTATTTTCTCTTTTCTTAACCATGCACATAAAAACCAAAGTGCGTGTGCTGATATGCTAAATGTCTCATTTATATGGCAGAAGGTGTAAAGCATCCAGAAAATAAGGGTGTGGGTTAAAAATGCATGTAATGCAGAGACATGTTTACCGAGGAATGATAAATAGCATGATTTGCGTTGGCACCATCCAAGTGCTTTTCTTGGAGCACAGCTTTGCCTTCAGTGATTATTTGGATTACACTAAATCACACTAATACTCCTGAAGAAACAGCAGAGAAATACTAGACCTGCAGTAAAACAACATGAAGTTTTTCTCTTTGAAAAAGGAAACTTCTTTGGCCTGTGACTGGTGTCGCTTTACTGAGTAGTCTTTTAATCTATTTGATTTTCAGAACAGCTTTTAAAAATCCGGAAAGGTTTAGTCGGCTGGTTTTATAATGTTGCACAATTACTGCACTGAAGCTGTCAAATCCCTTTGCAACAGATCATAACTTAACATTTTAGGGATTATAGCATCTTTCAAATTAATTTTGATGAATGTACCTTTTTGTTTGTGGACAAATGAAACAATCAAATGGTGCAATCAGCTCTTTAATCTGTCTGGCTGTCTGCCACAGTGTCTGCTTTTTAAAAATGCAACCACTGGGGAAGCCAACAGTGGACCTTTTCTAATTCTTTACTTACTGCCTTTGAAAAGTAGCCCCATGATCAGACTAAGTCATCATGTTTTGACTTCATGTAGTATATTGGTTGGGTTTGTTGCTCTAAATAAACAGTGGTGTGACTGACGCATCTGTTGTGTCTAAGACTTTTCAGTCAATATTTCAGTTGTTTGTTGAAGAGTTGTTGTGTGTAAGTCGACCTAAAGAAACCTGTACAGCCGCGGCGATCCCGTCCATTTCCCCACCGTTTTGGTGGTTAGAATGGCCCTGGCACAGGAAGATGACATCGCCTTTCTCTATCCTGCCTATGGAGCTCTGATTGGCTCAGTTGTTAATACCATCCCGTCAACATTTTTATTCGATACTAAGTCATTGTTTTAAGATGATAAGTCAATATGATTTGATAATAAGTCATTATTTTGAGAAAGAAACTCATTTTTACGAGATAAGTCATTATTATTAGATACTAAGTAATTATTATGAGATGCTGAGTCATTATTTTGAGATAATAAGTCATTATTATTAGATACTAAATCATTATTTTGTGATGCTAAGTCATTATTTTGAGATAATAATCATTATTATTATATAGCAAGTCACCATTTTGTTATTTGAGGTCATTAATGTAAGATACTAAGTCATAATTTTGAGATAATTAGTCCTTTTTTTAGATGCTTAGTCATTGTTTTGAGATGTAGGAATTATTTTGAGATAATAAGTCATTATTATTATTATTATTATTACTTAGTCATAATCTTTAGATACTAAGTAAAAAAAAAAAGAAGGGGTGCTCCTTTCTAGTCTTCCGACCACTTAAAGCACTTTATTCTACATGTACGTCATAAACCCATTCACACACAGTCACACACTGATTAAACAGGTGTGCCCAAAGACCTTGGGATCGAACCGCTGATCCTGCGTTTGGAAGGCAACCCGCTTTTTCTCTGAGCCACAGACGAGTCAAAATATATTAGGAAAGTTTCTCATTCTGAGGTCAATGAGGAGAGCACCAGATCCATTTGAATCACGAGAATGAATCAGAGATGTGGGCAGTGATTCAGATGTCTGAAACCAGGATGTTTTAAATAAAAGGAATAAAAAATAATCACAATGATTCAGTGTAACGGAGAAGACAAAAAAAGTGTATAGAATACCCTTGTATTATCCCTGCACCATTATCAAATAATGTAAGTCCATAACAGATTCTCCTTTGCTCGTAATTAGAGATATGGATGATAAAAAAAGCAGCTGTTCACATGAGTGTCATCCTTTTACAATGTACACGTGTATTGACTCCTGCTGTTTTGGCATGGAATCCCGTGTTAGTAATATCATTTTTGTACCTAATTTTCTTTAAATGTCTCACTCAGCCTTAGGTAGCACTTTAGTCTGTGGTTTGTTGCAAGCTGCAGTTTTACACTGTAATTATCAAATTAACCAAGAAGGACATTGTGTTCTGTATGTGGAGACACCGAGGAATAAAAAAAAAAAAAAAAAAAAGTTGTTTTGTAGATATGAATCTGTGTGTCTCCATTGCTCTGCTGCGTTCAGTAACCTCGCACTTTCTATTGAGCAGTGAAACCGTTTTAAGAGAAATGTTTGTTGTTTCACACCAAGCGCACGGAGCCAGCAGTAAACCCGTCTGTGAACTTAAGTGCTCTTCTATAAACCTCTCAACAGTGTATTCCCTAGTTAAAAAAAAAGAAAAAGAAAAAAAGCTGTGCTGGTCAGAGATGGATAGGGGGGCATTTTGGGACCAATAAACCCAAAATACACAAACACCTCAAATGAGATGTCTCATCGTAGCCTGCAGACTGATTTACTGATTCCAAGAATCAAAGGCCAAGTCGCCCTCGTACTGTCGCCTTTCACAAACAAAGTGGGAGTCGGGGGAGTGAGCACACACAATGGCTGCGACAATATTACAGTTATTATCATTCCGCTGTTGCTCATTCTGCACTTTCAAATCACTGGTAATGGGTATAATTCATGTGCTGCTGCAAGAAATGTCCAAATCCCTTTTTGTTTTTTTAGTTTGGCTTCTAAAAACGCATAACGCAACGCTTCAATCCATAAAAAAGCAAACGTGAAATGTCAGAATTTCAACCTAAAACTGCACATTTGTGTTGTTAACCTGCTGGAAGACCTCGCCCGACCCCGATCTCTTCATACAACGGCAGCAATGAGCATTAATGACTGCACATCCTCTCCCTTTGCTTTCCAGTAATGCACTTAGATGTGATTGAGTCCTGCTCTTTGTAGGCTCTTTTTCTTTTCAGAGACGCGGCTTGAAGAAGTACCCCATTACGGACCCGGTTAACTGCAGTAAGTCTTGCAGTATCATTACTGTCACTGCTCATTACGGCTTCGCCCTTGAATCTGCACGTACCGGCAGGAGTCAAAAGTGTTTAATGGCCGCAGCCATGGCAACGGAAATTCTGCCTCTTTCACTTTCCTCCTGGAAAAAAAAAATAAAAAAGCGTCTTAATCGACTGCGCTGCACACTTCGTGTCAGTTACAGAGTAGAACCGTGTCTCCACATTTAGTTTTGATTGACTCCACGTTGGCTCGGTAACGCACCGTAAACCTCCCGCACCCACAAGCAACACAACACTTGTGTACATGAAGTATTCAGTGTACCTCAATTGAATCTGGTCGTTTTGCTTGCATGCCTTTGGATTCAGGAGATAGGCCGGCTTCCAGACTCTCAGGGGTTCCCTGAGCTTGGCGCGTATCCGTGTTTCCGCCGTTAACTTTGCGTTTGTAATTAGTTTAATTCTACAGTTATTAAGCCGTCTCGCAAATACTGAAAGGAATTCAAGCTGCAGACGGGATTCTCACAGAGCTCGCCATTCAGGCTTGTCTGGATGAGTCTGGTGCCACGGTTCTTACGTGGGATGATTCCACATGTTGTAGTTTGTTTTAGCTCTGCAGCTCTAAACTGTCAGTGGCACACACACACACACACACACACACACACACACACACACACACACACACACACACACACACACACACACACACACACACTCTTCAAAATAAGGACATGTACACACTATATAGTAGGCTAAACTGTACAAATATTGTGGGAAGAAGATGCTTGATCTTGGAATTCCAGTCCTCACAAGAACTATGGGATGAGTCGATCTAAAATCTGATCTTGTTTAAAGAAAATAAAAATTGTCTTTCTATGTAGACTTTAGTTGAGGCCCCCTCTTTTTTTTATAAGTGTAATAATATCAGCCCCGTCCATGCTCACTATTGCATGCTGTATCATAGATGAAAACCAGCCTCTTGATCTCCACATGCATATGTCTCTACTCTAATCATTTTGAGTTACTGATACCTTTCTGGCTCTCACACTAGACAATAATTATCAAGATATATGCCGAGTGCTGCAGATCATTAGACACATAATATAAATGAGTAATTTGTCCACCTGACCTTGAAAACGTTTCAAATGTAACGCGTCCAAACAGACACAACCTTTCAACAACTTTGCCTGAATAAACTTCAGTCTCAAATTTGCTTAAATTTTTGATTTGCAAAATCCAACAGCAAATAAAGACATCCTTCAAAACGTAAATAAGACCGTGTGTTTTCATGATATGTCAATAATTTAAATGGGATATTCATTGATTGATCAGTCAAAATCAGTCAAGATCTTTTTAGCACACAAAATTGTATTGAGTATACATTTTTTAATTGGCCATCCTTTTTTGTGTCAATCACCGCAATGAATTGTAATTATTATAATTGTAAAAAGGGCATTGATCTGACGGACGACTACATCTTTTGAAGTGACATAATGTTGTAATACACCGCAGTGATTATCGCGCTCTTGTATAATCTGAACTCTTTAAGTGGTTTACCTGATCTTGCTGCTGGTCTGGATTGGAAGTGGATTGAGAGGAGCAGCTTTGCCCTTTGTAGTCCCCAGAGAGGCCGTGTGGACGGGGCTTTGTTTAGTCTAACCCCTCTTCGTGCTTCTTCTGCTCCTTAAGCCTTTGGAGACGCCAATCTCAGAGTGTCTGAATGACCGGCAGCACATCATTCACTGTCGGCTCCCCGGAGCTTCATCTACTGCTTCACCTCTGCTTCTCAACCAGCGACACTGTCCTGTAATCCACAGCCGTGGATTAACAGCCCTCTCATAGGGTCGCCGTCTGGTTCAATTTGTCTTCGGTTAGTTTCACCCTTAAGAAATGGGGTAATTGAATTGTATTTGGCTCTAACGTCTGGGTTCGATGGGTTTGCAAAATGTGGAATGACTGGAAAAAAACTTTTGCTGTCAAAACTTGGCTTCTGTACGAAAACGATAGACTTCTTTGCCTTAACGTCTTAATGGTGAGATGAAATTGGTTGTCAACGTTAACTTTTGCTCAACATTTTTATGTTCATCAGTGGGAGTTGTCTCCCACAATTTAACTAATAAACAGAAGGAGGAAATATCAAGTAACAAAAGTGCTTCATCCTGCAGGGTTTTCTTTTAGAGTGACATTGTTGCACTGCTGTGTTAACTTCTAACTACAGCTGTCAGAATGAATCAGTAAATAAATACAACATTATGTTGTTTAAACCAAAAACAGTGCGCTCTTTCTTCCTCAGAAAGAATTAAACTTCCACCAAGGTCTCAACAAGATTGAGAACCTTTGTGTCTCAAGCAGGGCTCAACAGTAAGGGTTGCCAGGTTGCCATTGACAACCATTTCAAGAAATTGGCAACCAATTCCTGGCCTTTTAAGCATAATAAAAAATAGTGACCGCAAACATCAAAACATACTTCCCCCCAATGAGTTTTCTTTTTTTTTTTTAAAGTTTGGTGCATTGGTGTGTTTACTTGCTTGTTGTGGTAAAGCAATCTAAGTTGTTTGACCTTAAGAAAAATGATACTGTAGTTTGTGATAACACCTTGAATATTTTATGTCACATTTTATCAACCGCATATTCTCTTAATTACTCAAAATAAAAGGTGTCTAAAAATGGCGACAATACTTTCAGTTTTGGCAACAACTTTTAAAAGTTAGTTTTGAGCCCAGACAAGTCCCTCTGGGAAATTTAGGAAACTGCTGAAATAGAGAAGAGTGTTTTTTCTTTAAAGTTCACTTTCACAAAATAACTCCTGGAGCAAATATTATAGTTTGACATCCAACAGTTGAGATTGTAAGTAACTCAGTTTGAGCTATTTTAGACCTCAAAGATTGACATTCAAAGGAATAATCAACCATCAAAATACCAGATTGGTTCAAATCTTACAGTCAGTGCAGATTTGACCGTGTTGGGGAAGGAAAGCACAGTAGAAGTCGTATCAGGCAGCACAGAAGCCGGCTCCCCGCCAAGCAGAATCAGAAAAAAACACTAAAAACAACCCGACCACAGGCTCCTCGGCTTTCACCGTCGACGCTTGCCTGTCTGTCCTCACCAGAGCGGGCTGTTTGTTGCTGCAGAGAATTCTGGGACATGGGTTACAATATTAAATAACTCAGCTGTGTCTGCCATAACTCGGGTCTACATCGCTGCCGTTCGCTGCCTCTGCGAAGGGCAAGAAGATCCAATGCCATTGTTATTTTATTTTTTAAACTCCTCAGGGAAAAGAATGGAAGTTTGCACATTTGCAATTTCAAAACCCTTTTGCCCCATCAGCCAATCATCAGTGCTCTGAAAGCTGCTGAAAGGATTTCTAAAATGACCTTAAAAGCCCATTTTATACTTAATGTCTTGATATTTCTTTTCTATTTAAGGTTATTTTTTTTATCTTAATCGACGCATTATTATTTGTATTAGCTATTATCTTAAAAAATGATTGACAGCAGCAGTTCCCTCTAAAGGGGTCTGGGTGGTCCGAGTTGGTCCTCTTTCTTTTGTGGGAACTTCTCGGTTGACCGTCTCTGGACTACTCGGGTAATTTGAGTGACTCCTAATTAATTGTTACAGCATGGCAAATAGCAGTCGCCGTCCTCCGTGTCCCCCCCCCCACCCCAAAACCTCGTCTTTACTTGCAGACCTCAGTTGGCGTCTGACATTTAAAGAAGAGGGGAAAAAGTAGGAAATTGTACCACTGAGTCAGGGTCGGGTACCGGGCCTCTCGTCTCTGATTCACTGTTTTCATACCATACAGTGTCTGGAGTCGGCGAATTTTCAGCAATAGACGATGCGATTGGATTTTTAGAATTGGTCCGAGCAGCTGGACCGAGCCGAGCGATGTCGAGGCTAAATGTAAAAAAACAGATGGAGATGATGACGGTGGATTCATGCCATATTTATCATAAAGACGCATCATGGTTCCGGTCCGTTTAAACTCTCCGGTCTCTCCATCAGTTCACGCTGACTGACAGGGGAACATTAAAACTACATCAAGCTATTATGAAGGGAGTAACTGGAGGAATTGAGTCCAAAAGATTTTGACCAAAAGATATTATTCCTGGTTGATGGATAAATTAGCCTTTATTTTTTGGTCATCGAAGCAGTTTATCTTATGACACGATATATAAATATAAATTCAATAAATTACACATTTACAGATATTTTTCTCTACTTTTTGATGAGCCTTTAATCTTTATTTTATCCTTAAAAAACGTATTTTATTCAAAGCAATTACTCAGTTATGACACCATAATAAAAGTTGAAACATGACTTTATCATACAAACCCACAAATTATACATTTACCAAAACGTTACCACAAGAATTTGAATAACATGCCCTTTAAACTTTCCCTGTCTACAATTGTTTTCTTAGAGGTCGTGGTCGAAGCGGTTTTTACTTGATGAATCAGCTTATTTCTGGAGAAATTTAGTTGCTTTTGATCCAAAAGATATTAATGCAGGTTGACAGATAAATGAGCATTTATTCTGTATTGAAAATGTAGTTTTATGAAAGCCATTTCTCAGTTATGGTGCCATAACCAATGATATTAAGTACCACTTTATATGGACGATATGACCATATATATAGTGAGAAGACTACGTTTAACAGATTTTCTATATATTATACTTTACTACTTTATTGTATAATTTCACAATACGAAATCCAGGCACTCCAAAATATTACAACAGGAAACAATGAGTTAGAAAATATTAAAAAATCTTTATTGTAGTAGTGAAATCATTAAAAAGCCAGCATGTTTCGACCAAGGAAATCAAACTACATATACTAAGATAGAGGATTTTCTCCTTATTTCCCAGTATATGATTCATTATTTTAATTTTGAATTACTTCACCAAAACTTCTACATGCATTTGAATAATATGCCCTTTTTAATTGGTAAGCACATTCTTTTCCTGTGTAAAAATAGCTTTTTTGAGAGGTATAACTTGTTGATTTTAAGCAATACAAGCCCTCAGTTACATGTTTGTTACATAATGTAACCCTTTCAAGGACAGTGAGGAATGTTGACTGGTTATGAAGTTCTTTTATTGGTTCAGAGGGTCTCAAAATAGTTTAACGTGTGCGATTAATACAAGTTGTACAAGCTTACATTGTATCAAAGAATACATTTTTATATTTTAAAGTGAATGCTCTCTTCTTTGCCTCCATATGGGCATTTAAGCACAGCTTTTTTGTTTTTCTTTAATAAAGCACAAGCTTTGGGTCCCAGAGTCGGCAGGGATCGACCATCCCCGGGTTGCTGAGACAAGTTAAAGATCTTAAGCTGGGTGTCTCTGCTCTGCACCCAGTGGGCTTAAACATATATCACACTGGCAGTAGGCTGTTTGCTTTCAAACCCCCTCCCTCCCTCCCTCCCTCCCTCCCTCCCTCGCTGCCCTCAGCCGGGCGGTCCACTGATCCCCCCTCTCTTTGTCTCTATCTCCCAGTGAATCCCTTCCAGTCATGGGGCACAACGTTGAGTTTTCACAGCCAAACGGCACCCATGCTGGCCGAGAATTTCTTTGATCCCCCGAAGAGCTCGTACCGGACAGAGAGCAGCCTCCCTCTGCCAGGTTAATGACGTGTACTTTACTTAAAACTAACAAAATGAGAAGGAACAATCAGTAGTTAAGTAAAATTGGCAAATATATCTACATTAATGTGTTTTATTGTAGTTGTAAATACCAGGTGTTTGGTAGGTCATCCTGGGGGAAATAAGAGAGAACTGCCTACAGAGTCCAAATAGGACGACATAATGGGAGTCAACTGTTAAATTAACACGTGATCTCAAGAAAGTGTGAAAACAAAACAGAAATTAGGATTTAGCACCAAGTTGGAAACATACTTCAACAAAAATGCGTCCCTATATTTAGCATTTGTAAGCAGTATACATACTTTTAAAACACTATTTTTTAACACACAATAATGTGTTTATTAAAATAAGATAAGATGAGATAGAACTTTATTAATCCAGTAGGAAATTCTTGTGCCAGAGTTTCTTTAAAGAATACAACAGAAGAAAAACAATAGAAGAAAAATATAAACATATATGAACAATAAAATTGAATAAAGAATTTAAATTGAATAATACTGACACCATTGCAAAATAGAATACAATAGCAAAAAAAGTAAGGTAAATAAATCTCGTAAAAATAATTCCACTAAAATAGAAAAAGTAAAATTCAACAGCAAAGATTATATACAGGAGTAAAAATACAAATACGAAGTGATACTAACTCCAGTGCCTATATTGTCAATGATATTAAAATAAGTAGTAGAAAGTTGTATGGCACCTTAATGAAAACAATATTGCAGATGAAATTGAAATGCAATATTGCACAATGTTGAAATTAAAAACGTCAACAATATTAATATAAATGTCAACAGTTTCAACTTCTCCTACATCATTACTCCTGTGTTTTACAATATTGTCAATCATTACGTTTATACACCAGCCTCTACCTATGGGTCTCCACATGAGGACCTATATGTGCTTAAAACTACATTATAAAGGGTTATTAGCCATTTAATAATTGTTAATAAACTGAAGCTAAAAGAGGGGGACTATCACGAAAGGGTTTTCCAGAAGTGGTTTGTGTGTCAGACCTCCAGAGTTCACACAACGGGGGATAAGATGGAACAAAATATGCAGTGATTCTGAGGGAGGAGCTGTTTTTTTGGGTGTGAAGACTGTGAACTGTCCCGCTTGACCTCCGGTGACTCCTTTGATCACTGGACCTCGGTGACAGCGCACCATTCCACGCCAAATTGCCGCGCCACGACACGGCAGACCATCTATCAATCTAAATTTACCCCAAAACGACACGGCATTTATCTGCAGCACGTTAGAAAGAGCATGCATGAGACAATTAGACCATTCATTTGTAATTAGTAAGATGACAGAATATGAATTAACAATTTTAATTAAGGCTATTTAAGGTACTTTGTAAAGTTGAGAACTACCAAACCTTCAAAGTGTTCTCAAAGGTGAAGATTTGCAGCTCTTCTTTTCTGTTCTTGGTGTCGATCGCTAAGAATTACTTTCTGTTTAAAGCTCCCAATGATTGGAATAATCTGATCTATAAATAATGGATCCATCAGATTTTTTACAATCAAAAATGCCCCTGTCTTCCTATTCTTATTAATACATGTCCATAATAACACCTATATAATTATACCACTGACATTAATACCTTTCTGTGACCTATAAATGAATGATCTATTTTCATTCTTTGTTTAATCTCACGTCTTATTTTTGTCACATTTGATATCGCCTTATTATCTTGTTATTTTTTGTTAAATGTTTTATCCAATTGAGCTGAAACAAGATGCTACAGCTTAGGTTTTTTTCCTTAATCAAAGTCATACTGGTTCCAAAGTTCTGATTTGAAGCCAGAGTAACACAAAAATCACACAGAAATGAGAGCGGTGTGATGAGTGTAGCTGGTGTGGGGTTCGAGTAGGGCAGTCAGCTACAGTTCAACAATGAATTAACGGCAACGGACAACAACAAACCGCGCGGACTAAAGATCTTATCCAGCGGTTAGAAGAGCTACATGAAATTAAAACATTTGTGGAGCCCATGTCAAGGAAGAAAGCTGTGAAAGCAAACTCTTCTCTGCTGTTTGCTGTCATAGTTTTTTTTAATCTCCTCGTGTTTATCTTTACATTTATCTTATGTCTTCACCATAGACTGTGTATAAGAAGTGGACGTAGTCTTGGTGACGTCACCCATTGGTTTGTTGACGGCATGTTGTTTTTTTTGCAACCAACGAACGGAAGTTACAATATTTGGAATACCGAGGAGTGACTTGGAAACTATGTATACATGTAGAGACCTGTCAATCACAGTAAAGCATACCCTGCTTTATGGTCTATTTGACTCTAAATGGAGCATCATTTACTAAATGAACATCATGCTGTATTGAAGAAGACTTGAAACTAGAGATTGAGACCATAAACTCATGTTTACAATGTTTACTGAGGGAATAAATCAAGAGAGAAGTAGAGTCATTTTCTCATAGACTTCTATACAACCAGAGGAGTCGCCCCCTGATGGTCAGTACAGAGAATGCAAGTTTTAAGACTCTACCGCAACAGCTTCACTCGGCAGAACCGGAGGTTTGCCGCCTGTCTTCACACGTCTGGTTTTTGGGAAGCAGTTCCTTGTAAAGGCCAATGTGATATGTTCTGTTTCTGTCTGCATTGAGGCACTTTTGCAGCCGGATCTTTGCCAAAAACATGAACTCTAAATACTGTGACTTTTATGTCACAAACACATGATTGCAACCGGCGTCTGCTTCGGAGCTCCGTAGGCCACGCTGGGTGTCTGTGGGGGAAGTCTTTATATTTCATTCTGCGTGAGAAAAATGCTTCAGAACACAAACAGCACACAGCCCGCAGCGGTGGAAAATGTCTTTTCTCTCTGTGTTTATTTGATGGTCTAATTTAAACTAAAACAGATCTCATTGGTACAAATTGCTTGTTTATTTGCTTGTGTGCGGCGCAGATGTTCGATTTCATAGTCCAATAAATTTGCCCACAAGGATCCCTGAAAAAAACAAAAAAGAAGTATATAAAGATTTCATTCAAGGTTGATAACACACTATAAATGTGTATTAATGTACAGTATTCTATTTTACAATTACAACTTCTCCTATGAAGACATTTAATACTATTACCACTGTGTTTTACTCTCATTCCTTATTTGTTTATACAAAAGCTTTTACATTAAGCCACTCTTTTATCTTCTTATAAATACATTATAAAGGGTTAATAGACATTTATTCAATGTTTATACTGATTCTAAGTGCTAAATGGGGGGACTGAAAGTAAAATGTTACCAAAATTGCATGAAAATCCACTTTGAAAATAGAGTTTTATTTGCATTCTACATGCAGAACATACAAATGAATGAATAACTAAACGACTTATTTATGCTCTAGCAGACGTTCCAGGAATTCTGGGAATCTGCAAGGGTGTATAATAAATCAAACTTAATCAGCCACCTGAGCAGGTATGATTTTCTCGCTCGTATTTTTACGTTTGACTAAAGAAAGATGAAGCAGAACAACCAACACATTTTTAGTGTTTGACTGCAGGGCCCTTGGGAAGAATGTGTCTCCCACTAAAGCGTCACCTCTTAAAGAAAGCATATTACGTTACATACAAACATGTCATTTGTGGGACACTGGGGTGGAAATGTCTCCCTGGGGAGCAATCAGACTGACTCCAGCTTTTTAAAAAGTCTCCTCTCTCTGCCACTCCTCATTTTTCAGACTCCTGGAATTAGTCGAAATCCTAGCTGTGCAGTGTTTGCCTTACCCACACAGCTCAGTTACATTGATTAGAAATCAATTAACATTT
This sequence comes from Anoplopoma fimbria, assembly GCF_027596085.1. Taxonomy (NCBI): domain Eukaryota; kingdom Metazoa; phylum Chordata; class Actinopteri; order Perciformes; family Anoplopomatidae; genus Anoplopoma; species Anoplopoma fimbria. The sequence goes on from NC_072459.1 coordinate 7,647,617, forward strand.
TCCTGTTCCCAAAGTCGCTTTGTAATTCAACTCCGCCGGAGATAAATCAGAGTTTGGAACTTTTTTCTGCACAGCAAAAACACTGCAACATGTTTAAAGAACAAGAAATCTAGAACTACAACTAATGCACAGATTATATGTCTCAAATGTGTCTCAAAGGGGAAACTATTTGCATAAAATGAATAAAAACATAAAGAATCCTGCAACGAGTGCAACAACTTTCAACTGCATAAGGATTATTGAGCAAATTAAAAATAACTTACTACTGGTAAAATAAAGAAGAATGAAAGAAATTTGATAAAATTGCACCAGATTTTTGCAAGATTGTAAGAGGATGTGACATTCCCTAACACATCTTTTTTATTGTAAAATATTAGTTAATATTAGTCTCTTACTTTCTGCTGACATAAATATTTAGGAATCGCACACAAATATATAGTTTAATTTACACAAAAACAGAGGCTTAGTAATCTCTTAAAACTGGTCACTGTAGTTTCTACAAATGTTTCTCAAACAGTAGGAAATAATGCATTTGTAGGATCAATTTATGGTTCATTTTTTTGGTCGTTTCATTGGATTTGTTGACAATAAGAAAAAACAGAATATCACCAGCTTTGTCTTTCAGATAGAGAATCCTGCAGAATTACTAAGATCACCGTTGCTGAACTGATTTGTGTTCTGCACATTAATTTCCCCCATTCCAACATATAAAACAGGAAACATCTTTAATTCACAAGCAGAACCATATTGTTTCATGACATATCAAGGAAATAAGATGAGGGAACTGCTGATCTCGTCCCTTTTTTTAATCTGTTGCCAACATGTTTAATATTTAAGTCCATTGACTCGAAACAAACTTCATCTTCCAGCAGATTTCCCTTTGATTTCTGTTTTGCCAAACAGTTTCTCATTAGCCATCAACCACCACCCTAGCTGGACATCTACTGCTTTCTCTCACCATGAGTAAGGGAGATTTACTTAGAATGTTTTCAAAACAAACGTTTTTAAGTCCTTCACAATGAAACAATTAAGCTGAGAACATCAAACGGTGCAGCCTCGTAACAGACACGAGCACAAGTACATCGACTTTGAACAGAATTTAGGCTGAAAACAAAAGTTGAATCGTATTATTTAAAGCCTGGAAACTATTCCAAAGATGACGTATGAGGACAGTGAATGCATCATCTCTCCTCAACCCACGCACCACCCAGCAGGCACTGGTGAGCTAAAGTGATGCACAGCAGTTTCAGAAACGTACTCAGGGGCTTCCGACCCAAAACCTGGTCCAGCCTGTTAACAGCAGAAGGGGCATCTGCTCAGTGGGGCCGAGGGTTCGCTGTATAAGGTTGCACTCTAACATTTACACACTTGGCACCGGCAACAAAGCAGCCATTCCTCTGGCAACCACCGCCGGTCATTAAGCATAATTTGTCTGGTATCCCTGTGTTGAAAGTGCACAAAGGAGGGTGAGTAAAGCCAGCGTGAGGTTGTCTTCTGGGCTGTCATGTGGAGGGATGGTGGGGGCCTCATGCTGGGAGGAGGAGGTGGTGTTGGTGGTGGTGGTGGTGGTGGTGGTGGTGGGGGGCAGACAGCGACAGAGAGGCTGGCTGGGGGAGCTCCCACAGGACTGCTTGGGGACAGCAGCAACCCGAGAGGGACGCCCCCCACCCCTACCCCTCTTTCCCCTCCCAATCCCACCTACAACCTCTGCACCACCACCACCACCACCCACCACCCCCTCCTCTATGCAGCCGGTTAAAACAACAGCCCCCGTGGCCAGCCAGGCTCCCTCTCCCCTACTGGATTTACGCTTGTTTCTCAGTTCCCACCAGCCTCTAACACACCCTCCCCTCCCCTCCCCTCCCCTCCGTCTCCTGCTTTTGCTCCCTCCTCCATCAGCCAAGAACCATCTTCCCTCCGGCAGCGCTTCTGAAAAACCTTCTACTCGGGTGTTTGACATTTTGACCCACAGACCAGAGACCTGCGGCCGTTAGGAAACCCTTACCTGAACCAGTTACACTCAGTATCATCTTTACTTTGCGTGACAAGAGTCCAGTGCTTGTTGAGACATCTAGGACGTGGTTCCATTTTGACTGCGACCAGAAATCCGAATTAAAGCAGAAGAGTTTTTGCAAAAACAAAGTGGCGCACAAAGTGTGTTTTTAATTTCAAATAGGAATGGATCACGGTCCTTTACTTGTTGTTTTTTTAATATACATTTCAGTCACAGCTTCCGTTAGATGCACAACCATAATGTGAACGTTTATGTGTGAAATTGGGTTTCGTTCACACTGGCATTTTGCAAATCCTAACAGCTAAATGACAAAATAAATTGTTCTTTACTTCCTTCCAAAAGCTTGTTAGAATTAAAGGAATAGTTCAGATTTTTTGATTTCGTCTTCTTAAAGTTTATATCTACGCCGAGCTGCTAAACCAATAAAACTCTGTCTCTTCTTCCTGTTTCAGTTGGCTCTTCCTCCATCATCCTTTGACAGACACACTTCTGCAGGCCTCTCACCCATCTCATGAAGGGAAAGACTCCAGCGTGCCGTCTTCTGGTGAGGAGGGGTGTTGAATTGTTTTGATATCTGCAGGTTAAAACTGCAGTATAATATCTGTGAGTTTGAAGGATTACAAGAGTCTACAATGTGCAAAATGTGCAACGCCAAACCAAAAACTGTGAAAACTGTGACCTGGTGGTCGTGATAACGTATAACTTAACCTCTGTCAACTTCTTGTTGACATGGGTTTATGGTCTCAATCTCTAGTTTCAAGTCTTCTTCAATACAGCATAAGATAAGATAAGATAAGATAATCCTTTATTAGTCCCGCAGCGGGGAAATTTGCAGGCTTACAGCAGCACAGAGTAAAGCATGATGTTCATTTAGTAAATGATGCTCCATTTAGAGTCAAATAGACCATAAAGCAGGGTATGCTTTAGGGCGGAGCTTACTGTGATTGACAGGTCGCTTCCACAGAGTTGACCGGTCTGGGAGTTGCCTGTGTTTTGGTCCTACAACTTTTACACTTTCACAGTGTGATTTCAGTTCATTAAAGTTAATTGGGACAATTTGGTCGCCTAAAAAAGTCTCGTTCAGTTGGGTTCGGTTGCAAAAAAAACAAGATGGCGACTGCCAAAATGACGAACTCCAGGCTTCAAAACAGCAGTCCACAAACCGATGGGTGACGTCACGATGATCACGCCCCTTCTACAGTTCATGGTGGGGTTACACTTTTGATTTATACTATGCACAACACATGTCGAGCTCAAATGTGTTTTGTTAACTCTTCTACAAATTGGAAGTGAAAAGTCTGGAGCACAAATCCTCACTTAGCATCGGTCCGTCACTCTAATGTTTTTCTATTTGTGACAATGTCCCTGATGTTTACCAGCAGAGCTCCTGTTTAGTAACAGAACGCAAAAACTCCACCGCCTTAGTGTCACGTTTTATGATGAAAGGGAAAAAAGGAGATGGAAAAACGCTGCCGTCTGCCAGAAACGGTATGAAATCCCGTCTGTTAGCATTCGCAGCAACAACACTGTCACACGTTGAACCAACACGAGAGGCTGACTGAGGTGTGAACTTGCGAGAGGTGCGAGGAGCTTATCGAGCCAATAAAGTGATAATAGGTTCCTTCCTGTCAATCCCACAGAGCTGCCTGACGCTTCAATTAATCAGCAGCTGATAGTTCAACAAACATGTTGATTTTTATCTTCACAGAGGCTCAAACACACGCAGATCTTTGAAGCCTTTTTAATTGATTTTCTTTATATTTATTTAATCTGATTCTACTTCATAAATAACTGAAGCCAGACAAAAAAAAACACTAACATCTGGCTTTTGTCTCTAGTGTTACAATAAGCATTCAATCCCGGGACAAATGACTCTGCAGTAGTCACGGGTATTTATCGGCAGTGATGGACACATGACACCCGGATGGAAACGCTAATTTGGCTTTTTTTCCCCCAGGGAGCCACAAATTCCGTCTATCCCCGTCCAAGCAGCCGTAGAAAATCCTACCAAAAGAGTCGGCACCAAGTTTGTAGAGAGACTGAATAAGTAAAAGTAATAAAATAATGAATAACCACGGGACATTTCAGCTGTTTATAAACACTGTTTTCAGGCATTTTCGTGATGATGAACCTGAAATACCAGAAAAAGACGGCTGCTCATCTACTGACAATGGGAAAGGAGTCTATCTCCATTTTTAAGCGTGTTTTCCCGCTTTAAAGAAACGCATATGTGAGCTTAACTTGGTGGAAAGGTGGTATAAATCCAAATATTCTTTGTTTCATTTGGGACTGAGACTACTGAATATTTTCTGGACTTCAAATTGGTTGTTTTTTGGGGATTAACAACTGAAAGATCTTTCAAAGAGCTTATTTTCATATAAGAAAATAAAAACAGCAAGAAGCAAATCTGAGAAGATGGAACCAGAAAATGTTTTGCATTCTTGCTTAAAAAAAGCTTTTATCTTGTTAAAATAGTTGGCAATTTCTTATTGTAGATTGACTCTATGATTAAACGACGATATGGTTTCTGTTCTGCTTCCATCGTCTCCATCCAGTGTCTGGCAGAAACACTGAATATTAATGTGGCATGTAAGGGGTATGATTTTAAAGTTATTGAGTAACTGAGCTTCAATCCTAAACTGTTATTAAATCACCACATAGCTTGTCTTTCAGAAAACCCATTTTTCAGTTACATGTTTGTATGAAATCACACGTGTATTTTGACCCAGAGGAGTGTAAAGCGTAAAGTCATGTGTGTGCCGGCTGGTGAAAGTGACTGCCTGTCTGTCTACCTTGGTCGTGGTTGTTTGACATGTTGGAGCCGCGTGGAGGCTTGTTGACGGTCTCACCCCTCGGACGAAGGTCTCTCACCCCGCAGACGCTCTCACCCCGCAGACGCTCTCACCCCGCAGACGCTCTCACCCCGCAGACGCTCACCCTCACGGTCCCCGCAGACGCTCTCACCCCGCAGACGCTCTCACCCCGCAGACGCCTCACCCCGCAGACTGACCCCGCAGACGCTCTCACCCCGCAGACGCTCTCACCCCGCAGACGCTCTCACCCCGCAGACGCTCTCACCCCGCAGACGCTCTCACCCCGCAGACGCTCTCCGCCGCGGCTCCCGGAGCTGTGGAGGTGAGCTGGGAAGCGCCTGGGTGGCAGGGCAACGCGCGGGGCCTCCCTGGCTGGCGCCTGTAATTTTACCTTCCCATTCATCAGCCGGAGATATTAATAATAACAGCACATCTGGATTCACTTTACTGTCTCGCGTTAACCCTTTCCACTGCTGCTCTGACTGTTACTGCAGCGGCCAAGACCCCCTCCTCCTCCTCCTCCCCTTCCTCACAACTCAAATCCCATTCCTCCTGCTGTCAGTCTTCATCTCTCTGTCTCATTTACTGCTGCACTTTCCTTTTTCTCACCTGAAAAACTTCATGTGCGCTCACGCCGACTTGGTATTTTTGTGTCGTCTAGTCAGAGTAGCTGCCTCACACATAAATTTAGACCAAAGCTATTTATAATCTCTGAAAGCCTTTTCCCTGTTTCTTTTTCTTCCTTTTATTGACGTCCATAAAACGAACAGGTTTGTTGTTTATCACAAGGAAGTGCTGCAAGATTATTCTCACGATTATTCTTGATCAATATTAAAAATAACAATTATTTATAGCACTCTCACTTTTAAATAAACAAAGCAATGCTTAAACTTATATATATATATATTTTGTGCTACATCGTTGCCAGTTAATCCCATTAAAGCGAAATAAAAAACTGTAGCAAAACTTTTACACACAACTAAATGAACAAAGCGCTGCTTTTTACGATGTGCTACATTCCTGCTAATTAACAAATCTTTGCCTCAAAAGAAGACTTCAAATATTGTTCTTCTTCGCCTAAATTTAGTTTATTAATCGTACAGTATATAACTCTTTCTTAAAGTTTTCCACTGTCGCTGAAGGGTGCTCGTTCAGTGGCATTACGGCTCCCCAGAAGTGAAGCCAAAACATCTGGATCGCCCCCTGGTGGCTGGCTGGTGCTTGATTCGATATGCAGCGGACTTTTCTTGGAGCGAAGCTTTCAAAATTTAACAAAAAGATGTTCCTGGTAATTTTAGTCTTGGGACTACTTTTTTAAAGGATCTAAAAGGTTCCTTCCGCCCATCGTTATCTGCCCTTCCATAGCGGTGTAAAGAAAACGTAAGCACGATTAAGCTGACGTATGAAATACCAATCATCCATGGCCATCCCTGCAAACGCCGTTTCCATCGTTTGTGTTTTTGATGACATACAGTAACGTTTATGACAATGATGTTGCTATGATGGCAGGCTTTTTGCTTCCATCTGGTGCAGGTCCAACCACGGCTGCCTTTAGACGTTTGTTTTAAGCATACTAAACAAAGTGTTTACTTATAAAGCGCCTGCAGAGGTTCTTATCCCACCTCATTCAGTGAAGAAAGAACTAATTAGCCATCTGTCATTTTTTGTCCTTGCGCCAAACAATTCAAATAAGAGATTCGCAACGTTATTACGCCTTGACAAAGGCAGCGCTGACCAGACAGCTGTCCTCCTTCTGTTCTAACCTTTCACAATAAAAGCCCTGCGACATATATACTGTAACTGTTTCATGTCAACACGAATGGATGTGGGGCAGAAAGCGTACACACGTCGTATGCACAAAGTGTCCGTAGACACCTCGGCACACAGGCGGAGTAAATCTCCCCGCTGAGCCGTCTGTAGGTGGAGCCATGGCCCCCGCTGCTGGCCCGCTGGCAGGCTTTGGCTCCACGCCCCGTCGCCCGAGCTCTCCCGCCGGTGGCAACAGGTGACAGAGGTCTGCTGTGTGTAGAGCTGACAGCCCCCATGCATAGGAACACTTGCTTCATTACCAGGACCCCCCCCCCCCCCGCCTCCTCCTGAGCTGGAGAGACAGACAGAAGTAGAGAGCTGCTGTTTCTGTGGCACTAAACATGAGTTTGAGAGGAGGCAAAAAGCTCAGTGTGCATCACTCATCTGCTCATGAGTCAACACACATGATGTCACACTGCTGCCTTGCCAGCCTCACACACACAACTATACTGTATTACCAATTTTCGTATAAAAGACCTTATTTATTAAAAAAAAAAAAAAAAAGGGGGGGGGGAGTCGGCTCTTTTTCCGTGCAGTGAGACTGAGCCCGTACCTCCCAGAGAGCCCCGACTGTTAAACCATCGTGCCACAAACAACCTGCTCAAAACACTTAGAGTATTTCTCCCATGCAGAAATAAACACCGGCCAATTAGTGCTCTTATTTTTGGAACTATTTTAGCTGCCAGAGAAAAGTTGAAAACATAACGGAGCAGACGTGGCCTGACACGGGGAGGACGGGGGGGGGGGGTAGTTTATGTCTCTGAAAATGAATCCTCGTGCTGGAACAATAGCGCCACTATTATCCAGCACACAGAGAGAGAGAGAGAGAGAGAGATATGAATTCACATTAGGACAGGTCATCTTGATTTATGGAGTGTGAATTAGGAGCTGAGGGTTTTTGAGACCAAGGTGGGGTCGGTGGGGGTTGCGTGGCACAAACAGCCGTCTGTGTTGGAGGGGCTGGAGACACCGCGACCTCCCGTCATCCCCCCAACCAACCAACCAACCACCACCACCACCACCACCACTACGCTCTGACTCCCGGCCTGTTCGCTCATTCACAGGAGCCTCTGCAGCTTTTGGCCCCTGACGATCTGTGGAAATCCAGCCCAGATCGCCATGTGGGGATCAACGCCTCGGCCTCGGCAAAGGCGCTGAAATGTGCCAAATGCCCCCCCGCTAGACGCCCATGATGTGTGTCTGCGCTGCTCGTCAGGCTTCATTTATACCACACGGCAGGTTGATGGAGTGCTGAATCATCCATCAAAAAGGCAGAGGTGTTTACTTTGATTCCAGTAGAGTAAAAGGGCCGATCTAAAAACCGCCGACCTGGACCTGCTCTTCAGCCGACATGTTAAGTTAAGGGCGAGTACACGGTGGTTGTGTTTGCCCTGTGTAGTCCATATTCCAGAACAAACTGATGAGGATTTGACACTGTTCAGACCTGCAAGTCGGTCCACATCTATTGGAAATCTATTTGACAGCGAGAATAAACTCTCTGATGGAGGTTTTACGTCAAACATTAAAGTGTTTTCTGTTTGTGCACCTTCAGCATGGACTTGTGTGTCACAGCTAAATGTCACATTTATTACAGATGTGGACGCAAGTGACTGAAAATGTGCAGTTTGGTCATGTGATAGTACCTGAGCCAGCTGCTTTTAGACTGTGAGACTCGATTATGGGCTCTGAAGATGAAGCAAAATCAGGTATTTTTAACACTTTTTTTGTCATGTTTTAGTGTCACACACCCAAAAATGTGTCCAGTATTGAGCAAGAACGCTGCAGCTGCTAAACGGCTGTAATGTAAAAGCTCGGGGAAACGATAAAAGTGCTTGATTTTGTCACTGAGAGGCTCAGACTGTTGTTGTTCGAAGTGTCTGACAACATCATGGAAGGAACCCCACGGAGAAACTAAACCTTTTTCTTTACCTTTCACTTGATCCAGTCTGTCTGATTTTGTTGCCGCGTCTCACTCAAGGAGAAGTCTCGTTCTGAGATCTCGTGTCACATTCGTTTTGTCGTAATCATCTCAATATTCAGCCATGACGTTGAAAATCTTTTGAGATAACACTAAGACACTCGTTCTGTCCTTCAACATAACAAACTCTGACAACAACGGCGCTCCTCTCTCCAACTGTTAATCACCTTTTTTAAATAAAATTCAAAATACTGGAAAATGATGATGCAAAAATGAAAATCAGCACAAACAATGAGCCAAAGACACTGAGGTTGGAAAAGTTAAAAAAAAATAAATATAAATATATATATATATATATATATATATATTTATTATACTGCTAAACTCGTCCGTCACCTGTTTGCCAGAATACAATGTCAGCCCTCTGAGTAACCATTGACTACTTTGTTCTGACTTTTTTGGTTTTAATGACTTTGTTTGGATGCAGAGATTCTGTCTGTGAAACCTTTTTATGGAGGAGTGGAAGGAACACACACGCACGCACCAGAGCTTCGAGCTTCGAGCATCAGCTCTGCAACCTGTGGGAAAAACGAGCGAAATGTGCTAATTATAGCTCTCGTTAAAAGCCACAGATATTTATGAGTGTACTCTGCAGGCCGATGATGATAATAATGGACTTGACGTAGAGGGTTCCTTAGAGTAATACAGGATCAGGCTTTAATAATAAGAATGCGCTGAGGGTTCGATAATCCTCGATATCAAACTTGAATATCTAACTAACTTTTCTTATACATCAATAAATCAAACCTTTAAGTCCTTTACACACCGGAGCATGTAAATGTATCGAATCAAACTTGTTTTTGTCAGAAGTACAAGAATATTTTCGGCAAAAATGTCTTTTTTGGGAATGAAGATGATTTTTATTAGACTGCTAGTTGTATTCAAAACGTGCACGATAACACAGATGTCGGATTCTGAACCAAGACCAATTTTATTATTCCTCGATAAAGGCATCGCAGACCAGATGAATTTAATCCTTCTGTTCTTCCCTTTCACAATAAAAGCCCGAGACATATATACCCTAAAATTCACTCAGAGCGTTTCGCTAAAAGGAAACTCAATAAACTAGCTTACAGTAGCTTTAGGCTTTACGACAGTTTGACCTACGACAGACTCTGTTCTTAGTCAATAGCATCCTGATCGTTGGTCCTCTGTCTGTGTGAGGCTTTTGAGAGCTTCTATTGCTGCAACTTTCGCAAATTGCTTAGCTTTGATGCAAAAATAATCAAAAGCGACTAATTCACCAGCCCCTGGTGTGTAAGGGGCCTATACAGTGTGTTTTAGTAGACTGAAATACTTATTCCACATAAAAATCTTCATACAATCAGTCGCTATACTGACTTAAATGACTAAAAGTGACTAATTAGAACTTTGATTTCAACCTTTATTGAGAAAAGACAGGTAACAAAGTCCTTATAAATAGACTCGTAGGAATGCAAATGCCCCGTCCATCTCATGGTCAGCGGTCAAGAGTAGCAATACATTTTAATTAAGCTCACAGCAGGACTGATTATTGTGATTGTGTGCTCTTGGATCGCAGAGGGAATAGGAAAATGGCGCTAAACAAACTAGCAAATTGCACACCTCCCAAAGTAAGCCAGAGTAAACAGAATAGCACCCACTTCATGTCTGTGTGTATTCAGCTTGGCAATGTGGCCTCAATTAGCCCGAGGTGTGAAACGGCGTAGCGAGGGGAGATAAAGAGCGTGAAAGGTGCTTTGTGTGTTTTCCCCCCGAATGACACTGTAACTGCTTCCTGTCATTGATAACGTTTCCGCAGAAGAGACGGGACTTTTGGTTTCAAAAACACGACCCCTAAAGCAGATTTTCTGAATATCTTTGTGGTTTGGCTACTGCATGGATGAAAGCGATCAGAAGCATTGAGTTCTGTCTGTGTGTGTGTGTGTGTGTGTGTGTGTGTGTGTGTGTGTGTGTGTGTGTGTGTGTGTGTGTGTGTGTGTGTGTGTGTGTGTGTGTGTGTGTGTGTGTGTGTGTGTGTGTGTGTGTGTGTTCTACCTGAGCGAGCCTCTTCTCGGTGCCGGCGCTGAATGTTTCCTGCCAAGAGCAGAAGTCTGCTTTTCCTCACTAAATGAGGAATCAGCAGGGAACGCTACAATGACCTGTGTGCACGGCTCGAAACAGGGAGATTCATTTTAAAACGCGTATCCTTGAGCGCAGGTTTAAAAGTCTTCTCAAAGAACCAGACCCCGCTGAAAATAAAAAAAGAAGGTCATTACGTTGGCCGGTTTATTAGCCAAAGAGAACTGTGTTTGTTTAACGCAAGAATACAAAAAAAAAAAGCCTCAATTAAGCAGGCGTCTGTCTCTAGTAGCCTGTCTTTTTTAAAGGAGGAATATTTCACTATCAAAATGTTCCTGTGGTAAAACAGTAGGAAGGGATTAGAAGAAACAAAAACAACTCGGCGTTAAATGAGCCTGGCAAATCCTGATGACTCTTAATGAGAACCATATTTGGACTTCACTCCATGCAGCCGCGTTACAGATGAAATATTCCAGCGGGGCGAAATGTGATGGTTTTATTTTGAAGAAAATCCCTGCATGTGAGTTAAACTGCTATATTTCGAATCGTCAAAAAGGAACGAAGTGATTTAATCTTCATTTTTTGCTTTAAAATTCTTCATTTTTATGTGTTTCTGTGGCTTTTTTAGGAGGTTTGCATGTGACATGTTTGTGCGAGTCGTGAATGCACTGGATTGATCTGTCAAGCGATGGTTTATGATATACGTGCCGGTCAGATGAAAAATATAAGGGTGACATTTTCCAGACTTCTTCGCCATCATTTACCGCTAAACTAAACGTGTGAATTAGCTCATTCAAAGAATGAAACAGAGATGTATTTATCTGAAGCTGATGGTTTATGGCTGATGCAGCAGCTGGCTAACTTCTTCCATTAAATTCTTTTTCGGAGAATGATTCTCTGAGCACGAGTTTGGACAGGTTTCGCAAATTGTGATACTTTCCATGGGCGCTGCTTAGTGAGCGTTGTTTATTTGGGAGCTAATTTGGCCTCGGCGTTATTGAGAGGCTCGCTGTGGCACCGTCACAGGCAGAGCATGTTGTCCCACATGAGCTGGACATGTAAGCAGTAAATACACTCTGCAAAAACAAGCACTCAACACGTCATTTCATGTCATATTAAAGCTGTAAATTGTGTCTTTCTTCAAAAAAAACCCGCCAAAGTTCTGCTAATTGGGTGATATGGTTTCGCTTGGTGTATGTGCAGCGTGTCTTGTTTGGCGGTCTTTAATAAAGAGAACAAAGCTGATTTATCGACTTTCAGGAATAATTTACACTTAAATCAATAAATTTGTGAGGAAATTCAATTAACCCTAAACATCCAGCTTTCCTCTTATGTTTTCCCCTTTCACCTGGTTAAAAGTATCTCGTCCCACACTGCCTGAAAGCATCACACGTGTTCTGTATTCACTTGTTTCAGCTCTTTATTAAAGCTTTAGAATGTTTTTTTCTGAGTGAAACCTTCAAATCAAGACTTCCTGTTTTTCTTAATGGCAGCGTTTCATCAAACGGAAACAGTCTTCACATCTTTGTGCTCAATTTTATGCAGACTTCTACAAAAATTCTACCCGACATATTTGGTATCTTTGTAAACTTTTGGATCTCCACAAGAATGTATGATATAGTTGAGTGGGTTTGAGCAAAGTTTGGCTGCACAGCATGCGTATGAGATGACCGACCCATGTTCTGACTGCTGCTTATTAATAATATTAGATGTGTGAGTAAATGAAGTTATTTAAGAGAGATATTTCTGCTTTATTTAGAAAAGAAATGTCTGACAGACAGACCTGACCCTTTTTTGAGCTCTGCTACAGTTACCGCAATTTTCAAAGTACACTAACGTTTAGAATGGTATGCATGACAGTGATGCTTTATTTAGACCGATATGTATGTCCACATTTATTAGTAATGCACAGATTTTGTTCTTTATTTGCAGGCATTTGACTTTAAGTGACCAGAAAACGTCCCAGTTAGATCATAGCTTCTGTGGTTTAATCTGTGGTGTAAAATCTTTCTGGACCTCTGACTTTGTTTTTATAAACAAGTGCTGAAAGAAATGTTCTCATCTTTACAAAGCAACCGGCAACTAGCAGTCTAATACCAAATCTACAATATGGAAAACCAAAGCATAAAGTATCATTACTCTTCCTATTAATACATATTTATTTTTTGCCTTTTCAAGGACAAGCACATTGACAGGCGGCACAGAGCCATTAAATGATAAATAAAAGTACAAAGTGAACCAGACAACAAACAAACAGCTCAACCTTAAATCAAATAAACCACGATGACACTCCAGTTACAGAACCGAACAACCATCGAGACCAAAGGGGAGACAAAGGGGAGACAGGTCCTCAGTCACATCCACAGCTCCTTCTATTTTTAGGCAATAAGTTGTGGATGTTCTGGGAGGTTGCTTTGTGCTGAAGGATTCCCCAGATGAAACGCAACCATCCCCACTGTGAGGCTGATTCAAGGAGGCCTGGAACACCGACAGGGGGCGTCTCCTCCTCCTCCTCCTCCTCCTCCTCCTCAGCGCGGTGTGGAAGAAGGAGGCATTGGGGATCTCCTCCTAGACAACAAACCCACATTCAAAGAGAGCCACGCGAATGACGTCACGCTGCGTGCGGGCGCATATAAGGGAGGTCGCGAGTCGCGCTCGGTGCTTCAGAGGACACGAGCGGTGAGCATCATGACGAGCCCGCGCGCACCGAGCCCGAGGACAGACCTGAGCTGTGTCACGCACGGTTGTCATAAATAAATCAATCAAATCAAATCAAAATCAACGTTTCGTTTCTGTGACGGATTTCCATCATGGGAAACTGACAATATCTTCTTTTTTTTTTTTTTTTTATTATTTTTTTTTTTCTTCTTGTTTTTTTTGGACACGTTCTCACGCGTAAATTGCGCGCAAGAAAGTGTCCCCGGACCCCCGGACATGGACCCGACCCCGCAGTGCGCCGCCATGTATCTGCTGGTGCTGTCCCTCGGGCTGCTCACGGAGCGCGGGCTCTGCCAGCACTACTACCTCCTCCGCCCCATCCCCAGCGACAGCCTGCCGCTGGTGGAACTAAAAGAAGACCCGGACCCGGTCTTCGACCCCAAGGAGCGGGACCTTAACGAGACCGAGCTGAAGAGCGTCCTGGGAGACTTCGACGGCCGCTACCTGTCGGTGCTGCCGCCGCCGCCCGTGGAGGACAAGTACACCGGCAACGACGAGCTGGATGACCTGGAGGCGCAGAAGCCCGCCGGGGTTCTGCCCAAGGAGATCCGAGCCGTGGACTTTGACGTCCAGTTCGGGAAGAAGCACAAGCCGAGCAAGAAGCTGAAGCGGCGGCTGCAGCAGTGGCTGTGGGCGTACTCCTTCTGCCCGCTCGTGTCCACGTGGACCGACTTGGGGACCCGGTTCTGGCCGCGTTTCGTGCGCGCCGGCAGCTGCCTGAGCAAGAGGTCGTGCTCGGTTCCGGAGGGGATGGTGTGCAAACCCGCCAGCTCGACCCACCTGACGGTACTGAGATGGAGGTGCGTGCAGAGGAAAGCGGGGCTGAAGTGCGCCTGGATCCCGGTGCAGTACCCGGTCATCACAGACTGCAAATGCTCCTGTTCCAGTTAAAAAACACACAACAACAACAACAACAACAACAAGACTCTGAATAATAAATTATAAGCTCATTATTTTTGTGATTCTTTTTTTTTTTTTGTTTTGTTTTGTTCACGTGCACTACCGAGTGTAGGAATGTATTTCTGTATATGGTGCCATGCAGTTCTATATAGCTCCCTGTACAAAAGTCAGTATTATTTGTAACCAGAGCCTACTTTATTTGTGGAGAATATTGGTATATATATATATATATATATATATTTTGTATTTATGGAGATATGGCGCATAGAGCCACGTCAGGACTCACTGTTTTTTTTTTGTTTTTTTTCATATTTGGAGGAAGCAGATCGACCTCAAGAGTTAAACGTGGATTATTGATACTTGTTTTATCCTGTAAATTAAGGAAAATGTGCTATTTATTCTTTATATTCGTACAATAAAACAACACTGAAATGACTTGAAATGCTTTTTCTCTTCCTTCTACCTGGGTTGGATACCTTTCAGTCACCTGCCACAGTGTGCACAATGTTAACGCCATTTAACGCATAAAAAAACTCCAAAAAACAATCGTGCATTTCCTGCACCATGTGGTCTTCTTTAACCCCATATTCCAATTTCATGTGGTAACACTATATACCCAAAGGAGGGTGTGGCGATGATGTGTTTGGAAATAGAGTTTTCTGATGGATATTGGATTTATTACACAATATCAATGTTTGATTTAAAGACAACATGTGGTCAACAGCTCTCCCCTGGCCTCCGGTTAACAAACCCTATCTTATCACTCTAAAAGTGTCGGTCATACATCAGAACCCCGTTACATGCTGATAAAGGAAGGAGCAGAGATTCGGTGATTGAAGGAATCAGCAGCTGCTAACAGCTCTCATTCTTTTCATCTGCTCGACCTCCTCCTCCCCATTTGCAGCACAGCGGGAGCCGAGCTGGAGAGAGGAGCTGGGTTTCTGCTCCAGTGGGAGAAGCGGAGGCTGATGTCTCTTACAGAGCCTCTTGAGTCTCTTTATTCATTAAATCATGATGGTTCTTTCATATAAATCAGTTAGAAAACAACACACAGGCTTGTTATTTAACTGATGGGTCTTTGCTGTGGGGGAAAAAGGCCGAAAAAAAAAACCCTCAAGCTCCAAAAAATTCAAACTTTATTCGTAAAAAGAAAATCAAGAAGTGATCCATTGAAATGGAATCCCAAAACACCACAACAATGAGCGCTTAGCTGCAACGATGGAAACAGAACCAGAATCCGGTTTATTGCCAAGCAAATTATTACATACAGCGCAAAGAATTTGCTTTGGTTGATCAGTGCACAGACAATACACATAAATATATCACTAACAATACTAATTAAATGTGCACAATGTCACTGTTGAACATGGAAAGAGCTATAATATATAATCTATAGGATGTGCAAAAGTTAACAGTATTCAGAATAAACAGAATATGCAATGGTCCAAAGAGATGTGATATGATGTAAGATATTAAAATAAGGATCAAAAGTTGAGTGTCTCCTGTTAGTGATATGATAATAATGGATAAATATAATGTTGCATAAACATGCGAGCATCATTTTAATGTTGTAGCTGGTGGAGGTGGAGCTTATAACTCCTGAATATACTGTTGGGTATTTGAACATAAAGCAGCGCATCATATTTTATAAATATAAAAAATACAAAGTTCTCTTAAATGTAGTATAAAGTAGCAGAAAGTGGAAATACTGAAGTACTAGAATTGTGCTTGTTTATACTACGTAGTTACTATTGTAATACATATTTAAACATGTTTAATAAAATGATCAGTACATGTCTGTTCTGCATAAAGTTACGTAAATATTTGCTATTAATACTTTTCACTTTAAACACATTTTTAGTGTGTTTTTTGTGACTTCACAGTGCTACTTTACTGAAGTAATGGATCAGAGTTTGTCTCCCAGCGATTGCTTCACATTTGGCAGGCGGATACCTTCCTCTCTTTTTACTACCATCACATAATAACCATTTCTACTGACTCTGGATCTGATGATGCCAGTTAATCTCTTAAACTCTTCAACTCTTGCCTCAAATGACTTTTCAAATTTAGAGAAAACAAACCGTCATTAAATGGCACATTTTTTAACTGCTGCGTTGTCACATCAAAAGGAAATATCATAAATGTCTTTGTGTGTTGTTTTATTAGCAATTACCCATAATTCAAACTGGGTATTTTTGTAAACTTTGGGATCTTCCCCCCTGAATATAAAGTAAAGTTCTGCGGGTTTGGACAAAGTTGGCTACATTTTTAAAGATGGAGCCACTGGTGGGGTCGTAAAGAATTAAAGCAGTAAAACAATAAATTAGTTGCTCTAATCGTCTTGAGTTTTTGTATAGCTGCTCTCTCTCTCTCTCTCTCTCTCTCTCTCTCTCTCTCTCTCTCTCTCTCTGACTAAAGACAACTCCCCCCCCCCCTCCCTCTGTTCTTCCACTGCCTCAGTGGGGTAGACTGTGGGGCACCAGAGAGCCTGTGTTTTGTTTCAGTTGTGTTTAGTCCGTAATGATGCTCCTCAGCCTTCGGAGCCAGCTCCACACGTACGCATGCAGCGGACAAATCCCCCCGTACTTGTCACCGGATAGCAACGTAAGGGCGAAGATCTCCACCACACCGCTTAAACAAACACAATAAATAGCCTTTGATGTGTGTGTGTGTGTGTGTGTGTGTGTGTGTGTGTGTTGGACCCCTCTGTGTTTGACAGTGATCCCTCTTGTCTTTTCCATGATACTGTTTGTCCCGCTGCATAAAGCTCATGATGGTCAGGCTTCACAGTTGACAAGCTCCGTGGATCTCCACCTATTTCAGGTTTAGGGCGTCACAGTCGAGGCGTTAAAGGATTAAAAGCCAGTCGGTTGGCAGCTGCCCCGTAAAAATACACATCATAACTTGTTCTTTCTATTCTATTTAGGTAAAAGGTGTTCTTTTATTTCCCTTTCTTGTCTGCTCTCTGTCAATATCTCTTCTGTTACCGTCAAGAATTGAGCTGAGTTTCTGCTTCTTATCACACGTTGAGAAACACAAGTTATTCCTCTTAAAGTTTCTGTCCAGCTCGACCTTTTTTTACTGCTGTAAGCACAGGCAAAGTGCCGACGCCGGTCAGATGATTTGTGTGTGTAGTAATACGTGTCGACAGAGCGCCCGGTGGCTGCTAATACCAGCTGCAGACGAGGAGGATGCAGGGCTGCTAATGCCCTTCGTCACTTCTGGGCCTCGGCTCTCGACGGACGGCCTCGGCTGTCCGCAGATCCCCGTCGGTCTGAGATGACCGACGGCGTTATGCGTTTAGCCACCGGTCATCTATTACCTTAATGATCTCTTTGGGTATGGACTCATTTTATTGCTTCTCCACTCCCTCACCCCCTCAACCTAATCAACTTTCTGGGTTTTTTTCCATGGAGATATATTCTGAAGCCAAAACCTTGCTGCTGATTAAACTCTCCTACAGGGTTCAAATATTTCTCTGATCAAAGCAAACCTCTCCTTGTTACTTTTTGCCAACAATATCAAACATAAGTCGTTCATTTCTTTTCCCATTACAGATGATAGAATTTGTTTGAATAACTTTGGCTCATTAATAGGGCCAAACGTATTGGCCTTTGTGGTAGTTCATTAAGAAAACAGTAACGAGCCGAGCAAGTTTGTAAAAGTCAGACTGGCGAGGAATGTTTATTCAAAGGAAATGACAAATTTGAGCACATGAAAGGATGTTCTGTTATGATCGTGCTTAAAAGCTCTGAGTACATGTTCACTGTACTTGAACCACAACTCTGTAATAAAACGATACACAAAGTTTTGTGCTTTTATACGCTGATGAAAGCTGAAAAAGAGCTTTGTGACTAATTTAAACGTGTTTTCATTTTCAAAAACCTAATTCAACAGGTATTTTAATCCACCTGTAAGTGCCACAGTTTATTACATTTTTTTCATAGTTTTCTTTTGTTTTTACATCTCTTTCTTTCATCTCTGTGTGAAAGAAAGATGATTTTTTTTATTCCAAAGAAATAAATACTGTTGAACCCTACGGTGTTTGAATGTTTTTCAAACTAGTTCTTTGCAGAAAAAGCTTTATTCAGACTTTCAAAAGACACAATGTCGAGCCTAATTTGTGGGAAATATGTACTAAATCAACAACATCAAATGAATCCAGACATTACAAAGTTTCCTCATGATGAAATGACAGACATAGAAAAACAAGCTTTGGTTGTGTTCACTCAAGTTCCACTTAATAACTTTTTCCAGAACTAAAATTAAGGAAAGAAAACTAATTATAACATACATTGTTTTGATTCATGGATTTGTCTGAAAGTTCAAAGTTGCACAACTGCTGATGAAGAAATCTTTTTAATTCTCCTGATTTCATATCATGGACTTTCCAAAATCCAGGTCAGAATGTATCAATAAAGCCAGGAGAGTGATATTTATTTTCTGTCTTTGACAGTTTTTCATGATTGGTTGAAGGATTTCTTGAGTGGACTATCTGTCTATCGTGTTCCTGAATTGATATAGTTGAGAAATATGAATAAAGATGCACAAAAGGACCATTTTGTTGGACGTTGTGAGTCCTGGTAATGAAACCTTTAGGATTCAGGTGAACTGAGATCCGTCTCAAACCTATTCTGACCTATTTTAATTTCCATTTCATTATTAGTATGTCAGTGAAGACAAACCCTGCTTTAATGACCTGAGTGATTTGTCCGCGTTCATCTGTCACTATGATCATATATATAAAGTATGTTGCTGTCCAGATGTCCAGCTGTGGCTGCAGCAGAGGCCTTGTGATAAACGTCCCTGAATGAAGGCAGGTGTTCGCTCCCAGAGGAGCAGCTGGTTCTGTAGTTCACACAGCTCAGATATGAACCTCGCGCCTCGTTTTTTTTCTCCTCCGATCTTTTAGTTTATTGTCAAATAGAACGTTTTTATGTCTTTGCTCCTGTTGAGTACGACCTTCGAGCGCTCTGACACCAGGAGTTGGTTTCAGTTGGGTGTTCAGTTGCTAGTAGCAACCACCACCGGCACGGTTCCATAGTAGTTCTTGGTTACCGGATTAACAGTTTTGCATCCGTCCCAAAAATCATTTCAGCCGCTCTGAAGTCAGTGTAAACCATCAAAAATCTAAATGCTATTATTTTACTTTGTTATGATCTCTTATTTCTATTAATGCTGTTGTGAAAGTCTTCTTCAAACAACTATATTTATTTAAGTTTATCACCAACACTACACCTTGATTAAATGTGAACACATCATGTTAACGTTGTAATTTACATTTGCCTAATTCTCGAGCAGTCCTGAACGCATCATAAAGTAACTGAGACTTGCACCACCATGAACGCCTTCAAGGAGAAACTTTTCCCAAAGTTCTCTCCGTTATCCCCATTCGAGAGATGATCACTATCAATCTATCAATCTTCATGACTTTGGGAGCTTTTCCCAAACAACCGCTTCATACACGTCATACAAACTAACAAACTCAGGCCTAAAGAATTCCTTTTGACTAAACTTTGTACCAAATCCCAATGATGTCTCGTAAAACCATTTCAGGGACAAACTATCAATAAAAGTATGAATGCAAGTTGTTAAATCAAGTTACAGAAATCAGTGAGCACTGAAAGCGAGGAGCGTTCATCGCCGCCCCGCCTGAGCCGTTTGTTGGTGTGCAGTCCTCTGAAAGGCAGACACGTCCTGTCAAAAGTTTTATTTGTTTGGTAAAGGATGCTGTTTGGCATGCGGCCCAGTTCATTGTGCTCTCCCACACATCAGATAATTGGAGGCTTTTGAAATATCCTCTCTGCTGCGGCTGCTCCCCGTCCCTGGTCACGATGTTCAAACCGAGATGCGTGGAAAGGTTGATGTTGATTTTTCCAGCATTTTTTTGTATTTTTTTTGCTCCGCTGTAAATTTCACCGAGCTGGGTTTGATGACTTGTGGGGAGTGATCCTGCTGTTTGATGTCCAGAGCTCGTTAATCCAAACCTCATCTGGTATGCAAGGTCAGACCCTACTTTGATGTGCACGGGGGCCAGCTCTGCCAAGTCTGGAGAGTCCAGAGGGCACTGTTTCGTTTACCAAAGATCAGGAACTGCAGCAACCCTGACACATTTTGGCTTTTGTCCACCGACTACTGTGAGGATGAGGTCTGGTTTGTTAAAAGAGGGGCCTCTTGGCTCTCCCGCAGCCCAAAGCGCACACATGAACATTTTTCCCGGAGAAGCTGAATCAAACACAATTCGTTTCCCAAACACACGGGGTAATCGGAGGAATGCGTGGAACTTTTTATGTTTTTCCTCAGGGAGCCACCAATGCATGTAAATAAAAGGAAAAAGCCCCACGATAACGCAGAACAAATAACCGAAATATTAGCCTACTGCTTCCATTTGTTCTCACCGTAGAATTGTCTTTGTGATAAAACTTTAAAAACAACCTTTCCCTGACTCTTATTACAACAAACAAACAAACAAACAAACAATAATTGATAGTTTATTCATTCAAGAGTTTTGTCTCAAAAGCTCCTTTGATTTGAGAGAGCTGAAAACCCCTTTTTGCATCCAAGTTCCTTGGAAACAAGAGAGGAATGACAAGAAACAGTGTGTTTGTTATGTAAAATAAAGCAACAACGAGCCCCCACTTTGCACCCAGCGCAGGAATTCACTGCAATTAACTCTTGAGCGTCCCATGTAAATATGGAGGTTCGGGGCTCACTCACACACGGGGATCCTTTGCCTTTGTTCTCCCGGGGCTTTGGCCGGCCGCCACACTGCCTCAGTTGGCGGCACCTAGCTATCATTTTCTCACAATGACTGGCGTGTGAGCCGTCCATCATGTCTCTCCCGTGTCTCCCTGTTTCTCCCGAGCACCCACTTCCACTGGCACCTCTCAAGCCTTCGAGTATATTCAGGCTTACCCTTTTCCCAAAGTGCTATTATCTTCATAACTTGCAAAACTACACAAGCCTCCTGAAGATATTCATAATTAAAGGATTAGAGGCAATTCAGGATTTCTGCAAATAGTTTCCATGTCTACCCCTTTGTGATTTATACTCTCGCCTACAGTAACTTCAGAAAGTAATACCAAAGAGCGCTGCCCTGGAACCTCATTACAGAATCTGAAATCCTGTCCTATCTCAGTTTAGTTGGACATTTAGGATTTTTGTTGTTTACCAACTGCATTGAGAAATAAATCTTATCTCCGGATAGGAATGTAGTCGTTACAGATCCGTCCTAGGAAACCTAAGATGGGATGGCATAATCCCTTTCCTAAATTCAAAATAACTGCCAAAGATTGCGGCAGCACTGTTGTTAACGTCTGTATGGCAATGACAATGAAGAGGGGGAACAACACGAACATCAAAATATAATGATTGAAACATCACCAAAGCCGTATGATGACGCTTTTGAATTTCGTGAACTTTGTATAAATGGGTGTAAATCGATTGCGAAGACAATTAATTGATTAATCAGTAAGATTTTAGAAGTGGGGTTTCCTCTTCTCCACTGAATCGTTGGAGCTAAAATTGAACGCCCCTCTTTTTTTTGTCCATGATAGCAAGCTAGCTAACTAGTGTCAAGTGAGAGTCGTTGATATGATGGATTGTCCATCGTAAACAGCTTACCGGCACATAATAATCTAAAATACAGGCATGACAGGACCAGTGCAGATTGAAGAATCAAACTTGCAGTTATATTAAAGATTTCTTAAGTTACGTTATGAGTTTAGGATTTGCTTTTGTAATAGAAAGATAGCATATTTCCAATCTTTGAAACTTAAGTTAAGATAGGAGGAGCAGTTAAAATACTTTTTATTTGTAATGAGGCCCCTGGTTCTTAAAAAAAACACTCAATATTCACTTGATACCAACTATATAATATTGGAAAAAAAGGGTGCAATGGTGGTGCCGACAGTATAGTATCAAAGCCATAAAAAAAACGCACAAATGAAGATGTTTGATCCCATTTAGATTGTATGATTCATAATTTGTTGATAGTCACATTGCTCAACATTTGGAGTTTGGGACATCAGTCTTTTTGTAGTTGTACTAAATTCTAGATTTGCAAACTTTAAGTATTTTGAAGTTGATGAGTCATTCAGTCACTCTGTGTTTATTACAACAACAAATTCCTTTTAGATGTGCACATTTTTGTGGCGTACATTTCTGTCATTCAGGTCCACCATGTAACCACAGCGTTGGTTTTAATCTGGCCAGAGATTGCTTATTGTTGCTCTTTCACCCAGGTTGTCTTTTATTCTCCACTGTTGGTAATAAAAGCAAAAAAAAAAAACTAGGAAAAAAACAAAACATGAAAAGCAAAGAAATAGCCTGGAGGAAGCTGGAGGCTTCCCATCTTGCTGGTTTCGTTTTGTAACTAGAATCTAGTGTTGAGGTCTGCATCCTTTGCCAGAGGTTTTGGTTAATGATGATTCAGGACCGATCACAATACATGTTTACGAAAGCGTTCCTTGATAGGCCCAGCTGAATGGTCTGACTTTCCTTCTTTTCTCTCTGGGTGTTGAACAGTATAGATAGTAAACCAGCTCAGTAGTGGAGAAGCATCACTTCAGGTGAACTCTGAGTGTTGGCAGCAACATTCGGCTTGTTTTTCACAGCGATAGTTTGGAGGACTGATTAGTTACAATACATTGCATATTGCCTTGAGTTTGGTTTGTGTTCACACTGCAGCATTCACAAGCGGACCGATATTGGTGATGAATAAGGAATCTGCTCTCTAATAAAGCCAGAATTTCCATGCAGGAAAACTCTTGGGGGTGAACAAAGAGAAGATGTAAAACAGACTCGCCACTTTCCAATTCCAAAATGGACAGACAACTATGCAAAGTGTACTTGGCCCTGGCTATCATTCATTTCGTTGTTTACATTTATTACTTTCTAGGAAAACGATACACTTTGAAAAAGAGGCACAGCTCCAGCTCAAAAATACACACAAAATACACTTCCCAGCTGGCTACGGGAGCTGGATTTATCCAACACAAGATGCAATGCTTCCTCCAGTCGGGTCAGATCGAGGTTGATGTGCATTCCCAGCACAAACGAACTCTACCGAACCATACCTGAGACTTTTTGTTACTGGACCGAAACTACCTTTTCAACAAGGTTGTTTTGATCCGTAAACCAAGTGCGATTGCTGTGTTCACACTTTTCCAAATGAACCACAACCAAGAGGAGTAAACGCTCCAGGAATCAACCGAACTAAACAAGGCCGCTGTGAAAACGCCCTTATCCGTGTGTCCAGGTCTGCCAGTAGTCCTGCTTTGGTAGGATGGATGCTGTTTAAAGGACTCAAGTGTTTTCCCTTTCTAAACTCTGAGATAGTAGTGATAACTAACTACTTTTGCTATTTTGCATATCACTCTTTGGTTCTAACTGATCACCAAGGGTGGCTTTCTTGGCATAATTAAGTTTGTGCTTTCTAATAAGATCCATGATCTTGACCAGAAGAATTGCTGGAGAACCTCATGATGCCGACAGACTACTGTCAATCAATGAAGGACAAAGGTTTTGCTGCAGTGGCAGGAGGAAATTTTGCAACAAAAAAGTGTAGGGGCAAATCAGGAAGGTCTAAAGAAAGTTGTCTTAAGTTGACCAGAAACTTCCACAGGACATAATACCTTGCCGCCTCGCTAAGACATTTCTTCATTTGGTCGCCACAGAGTGAGATGGAGAAAGAGAATGTGTGCAACAACCTGAGGTCAGCTGACGATGACGGTTTTGAAACCCTTGCCTCAAAAGCAGGTTTCCCAAAATGTTTGTAAAACAAAACGGTTATCAGGAGCAAAAGCCCTGCAGCACCAGAAACCAGAGACTAAACCAACCTCACGTCTCCATCCTAATGACAGAGCGCCCTCATTAACACGCCTGTGGGTTGCTGATATAATTGCATATTGTCGAGGTGCTGCACAAACATGTCACATAAATACTGTGTTTCATGAGCAGGACGGGGGCCTACTTCAGGCATCATCCCAGATTTAAGCAGTGAGATTTAAGCACATTTGTCTGTCACAGAGAAACGTTTCTTCATCGTTCATCGTTGAAAACAAAAACTGCCTGACGAGTATCTCACATTTAACCTGCGGGGTCTAACACTCACATTATGTAGATTTGGTTTTTACAGGGATTTCTAAAGTTATTGCTTGTCACGAAATCGTTTGAGCACATAACTCCTCCTAAACCACAAATTGCCCTTTTCAGATCTCTGTTTGTGGAGGTGTCAAATGAACAAGATGCAACATGTTAATTAGTGAGCTTTAGGTGTTCGTAAGCATTTTTTTTACTTTGAATAGAGCCCCTGCTCACAGTCTTAATGCTAAACTAAGCTCCACCTCTGTATACACAAACTTGAGAGTGGTCCCAATTTTCTCATCCAACTCTAATTTACAACACTTGTTATATCATTCCATTGAAATAACACGCAGATTGGTCATTTGTAAAGCTTTGCTGTCATACCAGGAGGCAACCTCTGGTTCTGCCGAGTGAAGCCGATGAGAAAGTGTCCTTAAAGCTGCATTCTCTCTAATGTCCATCAGGGGGCGACTCCTCTGGTTGTATAGAAGTCTATGAGAAAATGACTCTACTTCTCTCTTGATTTATTCCCTCAGTAAACATTGTAAACATGAGTTTATGGTCTCAATC
Organism: Anoplopoma fimbria; assembly: GCF_027596085.1. Lineage (NCBI taxonomy): Eukaryota > Metazoa > Chordata > Actinopteri > Perciformes > Anoplopomatidae > Anoplopoma > Anoplopoma fimbria. The sequence continues at coordinate 7,672,545 of NC_072459.1, forward strand.
TCTAGTTTCAAGTCTTCTTCAATACAGCATGATGTTCATTTAGTAAATGATGGTCCATTTAGAGTCAAACAGACCATAAAGCAGGGTATGCTTTAGGGCGGGGCTACTATGATTGACAGGTCGACACCAGAGACGTATACAGCGTCTCTACGTAACTCCTCCGCGTTCCAAATATGGTCACTTCCGTTCACTGGTTGCAAAAAAGCCGACATGGCGTTGGCCGTAATGCAAGATGGCGACGGCCAAATCGCCAAATATGAGGTTTCAAAACGACAGTCCACAAACCAATGTGTGGTGTCAACGTCCACTTCTTATGTATACAGTCTATGATTCATACCCATTTACAGATGTGAGGTGACTTTTGTTTAGCATCTCTACTGGAAACTGCACGGTGCCTCAAGGACATTTCCTCCTGCTGATTTATTGAATCGTTCTGCAGATCCAAACTCACAAACCGTCTGCCTGATATATATTTTGTGAGCAAAGCAAACCTCCTGCTGTCTGAGCGGAGAGAGAAGAAGAACGCTTATAAAATAAAGAGACAGAGGAACAAGGGAAGCAGGCGGCAGAGTTTGGAAGACTACAGATTTATCACCCGAGCCATGGAGTGGAAAGAAGGAGTCTGGAGAGCGGGTTTCCACTTCAGTTTAATTCAGTGTGAAGTGTTTAAGACACACAAGTGTGGTTTGGGGAGATAAATGGGAAAGCCAGGCCTTTTCCGTCCCGACTGACACCTCTCTGTGTTCTGATCTGTAATGAACTCCCTCCGTACTGTTTGCCACAGTCAGTTGTTGACAGGCTTTTCAGTGGTAATTTGCTGCATGTTGATTCAGTATTTGAAGCGTGTCTTGTTTGGAGTTTGAACTGATTTATTTAAAAAAAAACAAAAAAAAACAACTCTTTACTTGTTTTTCTGACACAACTGGAAGCCATCAGTTTAGAATTCTTTTCATTGAAGGAATATTAATGACAGCTGCTCAGTGGTGCGCGACTGCATTGGACGTATCTCAGGGGATATGTGCCATCTAGTGGTGCAGATGTGTGCAGATGTTTCTGCACTTAAAATGTACTGCTCATTCAGCCCCCCCTGCCTGTCTCAGTGACGACGGGTAAAGCATGCAAACTGTCCACGCTGCTGCGGTCCGTGATTAAAAAGCACAAGTGTTCAGCATGTTAACTAGGGACTAATATTAGCACAGGACATTAGCTCAGCTTTTATCTGATATATTTAGATCTAAGACCAACACAAAGGAATCTGTTCCAGTTTTGGCATGCTGAATTAAGAGCTCTCGAAACACGTGAACCAAGAAAAGCTCACAGAAGTAGTTCTCTAACAGGATAGATTTAAATATTTAAAATTCTACTCCTGTCTGTGGGCGTTTTAAGACGATTCCTCTGTGTGAGCAATCTGCAACAAATGGCATTTTTGATGAAAGCTGAATGACTCGGCCTCTCTGAGGTCATCGGTGGGCTAATGGCTGCTTTATTACCATCGCATGTTAACCTGAAGCGCTGCTTGCAGCCAAAAGGAGCTGCATGAAAATGATTACACCGCAATTATATCAGCCACTTTGTCGCGACTCCTCACTGCCCAGCTGTCTGCCGCCCGCTGCCAAGAAATGGATTAGTTTCACCGCTCATCTAATGAGACCGTTAGGGCCAACAGCGTGAGCTCAAATAAATAAATGAAAAAGAAAAGCTGCAGATAGAAGGGACAGAAATAGATTCATATTGTCAGACTGCGCCGTGTGTCCTCATCCAGGAGGAGCTGGAAAACTGGCAGAAGTGAACAGATTCACATTATCTCTGCAGAACAGTGGACAGCCAGGGGGACTCTCAGTCCAAACCCCGTCAGACGCTCTCACACAGGACAGGCCGACGTCAAACAGAGGGTGTTTTGTATCCCCCCCCTCTCAACCCCCATGGAGGGCAGAAGTACAACCCAGGCGGTAATAAAACTCAGGCAGACCTTGTTGGTCCTGTAAACGTAATCTGCAAAGTGTTAATTACAACCTGGCGCCTCTGTGAAGCTGTGTGTGCTGGAAGTCAGCGTCCCGATCTCCCTCCCCGAACAACACCGGGGCTTGGAGCCACGGCGACGGCCCTGGAAACGAGTTTTTCTCCCCCGTCGATGAGCCGTTTTTTTTTTTTTTTTTTTTTTTTTTTTTGAATGGGCTGCTTTAAACAAATTAAGAGCCAGTCAGATGCCGTGTTTGTGTGACCCCTCTCTCCTCAGGGGTGAGGGTGGGGGGGGGTTGCAGCCAGAGATCCTGTGTTGTTTACTGCCATTCATGTGAAGTGCTGAGGGTTTGTGTGTTTACCACACAAACCCTCTCACAGATGACACTCAGTGAAAATGCTCTTAAAGCTCTTAAAGGCCCAAACAGCTAAGAGAGGACGCCGACCCCCATTCTTCCTCTTTCATTGTCTCTGGAGCAGTTTTCATTCTGTTACTGTCTTTAATACATTTAAAGTCCCTTTGAGTACCTTTTTAAAGCACTATACAACTGACATGTATTGCTATTACTATTATTATTTGATAAGTCAATGAACCAAACAGTAATTTGCAACTACTTTGATAATCAATTAATCCTTTTTAGTCACTTTTCAACCAAAACATTCTACAGTTTCAGCTTGTTAATCTTTGGATGTTGGACTGCTTGTCAAATAAAAAGAAAAAGGGATTTTTAAGGACGCCCCATATGAAATTATATTTATCATTTTATAGACAAAACTGTGAACGAATTAATTGAGAAAAACAATCATTAGTTGCAGCCCTTGATGTTTCTTGTTGCTTTCAGCTCCTTTTGATCTTGCAGATTTTTTTTTACATGCCCACTTTGATTTTATTTAGGAAATTCATCCCTCTTCTCTTTGGTGAGACTTAAATCCGAATCTTCTTCCTCCCCTCTACCGCTCTCTCTGTAGCCCCAGAGGACGGGGGGGTTCAGTCAATGAGCCCCTCTCTCAGATTTTTGTTATTTTGTTATTGTGTAATGGCCTCCGAAGGTTGAAGGATGGCTCCTCCACAGGTCTCCCCGAGGAGCAAACCCTTCTATCTAGACATTAATCTACTGCTGTGAGACAGACACGCTTGTTTAGCCAGCACAAAGCCCAGTAAGCTGTTGTCTCTGAGAAAAAAAGCTGGCCGTCTCCAGAGCCACTGGAGGCTGCGGTGGCTGGAGCCAGAGTAATGACCTGTGAAATTCAGCGATAGAGTCGTCCTGTTGCACACAGGTCCGCCGGCACCGGGCCTTGTTCGCGGCCTGCCCGCTGATTTATCAGCGCGCCTCTACTGGTGCCATTGGCTTTGTGGGGTTTTATGTGGGTTGACCAAAGGACCCCAGTTTTGGGGGGGGGAATTAATGTAGTATTTAGGAATGTCAAGGTTTGGAAAAGTCTGTGTGAATATGATTTTTCTAACTTGTTTTGTACATGTTCTTGCAGAACATCTTGACATGCTTTGAATTGCTTTTAAAAAGGCTACTTTTTTAGGTTGTTGTTTCTAAATTAATTGGTTCAATTGTCAATATTTGAGCTCCATTTCCACTTGTGTATCGTAGCAATGGCGTCAAATATTTACACTGCTTTGAGCTGTGAAATAGTCAATATTTTCTCTCCTGCCCAATCAGATTAGGACGTGAGGCTGAAAGTTAAGGAGAAGGAGCCTTTGAAGGCGGTAAGGAGAGTAGCTGTGTCTTCCCCAGAGCAGATTATGCGGAGATCAGAGGGGCAAACATCCCACTGGCACCTTCTGTCTGCTAGATACAGTTTGACTTTGTTACCCCGGTTTCACAGCAGAGGGAGATTCCTCCTTATTCTGCCCTGTGGGTGTTAAGAGAAACCACTCGCTGGAAGAGAAACTGGTTTTCATGTCAAAAACTGCTTTCTACAATAACCCCTCAGACTAGACTTCCTTCTGTCTTGCTTTTATTTACCGTCCCCGGTTTTTCGGTGTATTAATACTAAATCATTAATTGGAAACAAACCTGTTAGTTGTCTGAACTTGACACTGTAATAACTATGATTAATGGAATAATATCTGTAATTTCGTTGGGGAACGAGAGTATAAGCCAATGCCAGCATGCTGATTTGCTGATGTTTAGCATTGATAATGTTCACCAACTTAGTTTAGCCTGTTAGCATGCTAACATAATTCTAATTAGCACTAAAGATTTTATGATTCATCACGTCAGTTAATCCAGTATCTGTCAATATTTCAGTCTTGACCAAAGTGCAGGACAAACAAATATTAAGAGTCACGCTGCTGGTGTGGGTAATAAACATGAACTCAAAGGCAGGCTTATACATTTATGATCACTAAGGACAAATTTATGTTCAAGGTTCTCTCTGGAATCTGAATTGATCAATATTTCTATATTAACAGTGAATCAATGTTCATGTGGAGATTAATTCTGTGATAAATACGAGAATCATTTCAAATCTTTTTTAGGAGATATAATAGGGACAAGATGACCCTTTAGAAAATGAAATGATTTTAGATGCCAAAAAAGGTTGATGTTTATTGATACATTAATCCCACAAATCTTTTGGATAGTTTAAATATAAACAGAGGAAACTCAACAATGGAAACCACCAGTTTCATTGTATGGGAAGGTCATTTTTAGGAGATCAGGCTGCGTAGAACTGCTATGCATCATTTGGTGTCCCTCAGGGCTCTGTTTTAGGTCCTTTCATATTTTTTTTTTATCTTTAAAGACTATGATGTCATCTGGAGACACATCTTTGCTGATGTTAAGTAACTGCTTGTTATCATTTACACAAGCTGCTACTTTTCTTTAAACTATATGTTGGATAGACCGTAGTTCTTGATGTCTAAGAACATCTTACCATCTTCTAAGTGGGGTCCACTGACAAAAGCTTTACTGTCGACATTTAATGCCGTTTCTAGCTTTCTTTTAAGAGGCAGAAATCTTGGTGTGGTTTAAACGACATTACAGATTACATTGTGTTATTTCCATCCCTTATTTTATTTTTTTTCAATAAAGAGAAACACACTTTTCTCTTATTTGTAATATGCTTCTGTCTGACTTCCCTAAATAGCAATTAATCAGTTGTGGTTTTCCCAAATTTAGCTGAAGAGCACTCGAGGAAGAACCTCTCATTTAATTAGTTTACAAGTCGTTTGCTTGTTATATATAACATTCATCATTCCTCTGAAATATCTAGGGTTTCCCTTCTCAGGATCCCCATCCGGCTAGGACTATCTTTAATTACATTTTAATTATCTCCCCTTCAAGTAGCCTCCTCGTAGAGCTGAAAACAGCAGAGATAGTTTATATTATTAAACACAAGCTCTGACCCAAACTCCAACCTTTTCAGTCTATTATTTATTTATTATTTATCAATCATTCTCTGCTTTTTCCAGCTCATGAATTCAAATCAAACAACAAAGTTAATTGTGGAATGTTTACTATATAATGTCTAACAAACACTGCAGAACAGACCTACAAACCAAACACATTCATTTCCTTCTATTTTCACTCGTTATTACTTCATATTTACATGTTTTGTTCATACTTCATTCACTTGAAGCTTCTGTGTGGACTTTTAAAGTCCACACAGAAGCTTCAAGTGAATTCTTATGGCTCCGACATTGCTCTCTGTGGTTTTACAGGTAGCTGAGTGGCAATTTAAAAAGTGTTAGTGGAGCCAGGATGACATCAGATACCGTGACTAATCAATAGGTTTTTCTCTCTCTGCCTGCTTGCCCTTCAGGTGTCCGCCAATTCAGGAGGCGAGGAGGCGGAGTTCATCCGGCGTAATAAAAGTAGGCTCGGAGGAAAAAGTGACAGATGTGGAGAGGCCTGTGCCAGCGAAGAAAAAGCGAGAGTGGGACTGTCAGACATGTCGACTCCGGCGCGGTGATGGATGGAGAGTGAGGTAAGACAGATGACATCGTCTGTCTGAGGCCATGTTGTCATAGCGGAGGATTGCCGCTTGTCTTAACCTCTCAATATCAGAGAGCAAACTGAAGTTTGTTTACACTGCTCCGGCGGAGTGATTTAGAATGAGGGGCGAGGGAGACGTGGGTGTAGAAGGTATGCTCGCTGGAGGGTCGGATCAGGTTTCTAAACATTCCCTTTGAAATCGAATAGCAACCGTCCCAGGCGTTTTTTTTTTTTTTTTTTTTCAAACTCAACCAGCCCCCGTTTAGTTGCAATCCTCAAGGTAGAGAGGAGTCCAAACACAAATACAAACAGAGCAAATGAAACATCAATATCAGTATTGGCCTTTTAAATACCTGTATTAGTCAACATGCAGCCTGGAGTCTCGCCAATGATGGAGGTAGAAAATAAAAAAAGTGTGTTTTACTGTTGCTCCTTGTTTGTGGAGCCTTTACACAATAAATGAATATAAGCGTTATTAGACGCGCTTCTATGTACTTATCTGAATAGAAGAACCTTTTTCTGGCAATATATTTTCTATATTTTGTTCTATTCATTTACACATGAAGAAGTACAATCTTTTCTGCAAATGAAAAGGTAAGTAGAACAAGTTTCCGTGCAACCGTTCGCTTGCATCCTCTGTATCATATGCTGACTTTCCAACAATGTATCATGGAAAAAGCTTATTTCTGGCTTTTAAACAAAGGCCAGAGTTAAGCGGAGAGACGATTTGATTTACGGCATCTTGTGTTGCTAAAACAATAAGACGTCCCGGGAGAGAAAAAAACAAAAAACATCCCCGGAGATGAACTTGCTGAATGCTCTTCAAAAACAACTTGGTTTGGGGGGGTGTGTTATTGCGATGGAAGATGGATTGGAGTCTGGCTTATTTTGCCAGGAGTCAGGAGTCAGGTGTGGGGGGGAATCGGGGTTGGTGCATGGGGGGTTTTTTAGGCTTGTTTCCAACCCCAGCCTGAAGTCAGTGCTGGGCTGGGTTGTTGGGTCTATGTGTGTGTGTGTGTGTGTGTGTGTGTGTGTGTGTTGGGCCTTGGGGGTGGGGGGTGGTGGGGTTGGGATTACACTGTCACACTGTTCATAGTGTTTATGCATACCAGGCCACTGTGAGTGCCTCTTTGTCGCGTAAGTGTTTACTTGAATTTATTTTGGGAGAATTCCTTCGCGACCGGGGGACGGGGATCTCTATAAATTATGGAATCGAGCGCTTTGTGTAATGATAACTTCTGTCAGTTAGTCACGCCGCGTGACAGTGTTTTTAAGAGTGTGTAAATACAGCGGCGGGGGGGAGGGAGACGGGTGTCTGCGCGTTGAAAGGTGCTGCAGACTTTCTCCGTCATTTAGTCTCCTCAGCGGAACAATAACAATGCTGTAAAATGAGCAGCTTGCACCACTTTTTTCCCCACTCGGCCACATTTATGATACTGAGAAGCAGAAAGTACTGCAGCTACTTATATATACTCAAGTACTATACTTAAGTATAATTGATATATTCACACTTTAGTTGAGTAGAACCATTTCATGCTACATTTCAGTGGGAAACAGCATTCTTGTTTGGAGATTCAGTTTTTACATATAAAATAAAATATGATGCGTTAAGCGATTAACTGTTCAGTATGTGTAATAATAGAACAAGTATTTAGAGCTTTTACTTGAGTAAAATAAGCAATACTACAGAGTAAAAAACACAACTCTGTTACAAGTTAAAGTCCTGCGTGCAAAAGTATGTAAGTACCAAAAATTAAAAGTACTCATTACGCAGATGAATTCAGAATAATATATATTACATTACTAGACTATAATATACAATATTCACTTTATTGTTACAGCTAGTTAAGATGGAGTTCATTAAAACGACTTCTTATACTGCTGGGTAGATTCAACTATAATAAAATATTGGAATACGTTTGTTGATTTTGATTTTGTATTAATAAATTGAATCTGTATGTTAACTAAATCTGTCAGATAGTAAAAAAGTACAATATTTCGCTGTGAGATGTAGTAGTACTGGAGTAAATGTACATGGTTAATGACTTTCGGACCAAAGGTTTCATTGTCAATTAGTACTTTTTTTTGTCTGAGCAGTTAAAAACAGCCAATTCAGTATAAAAATAAATGAAAAGGCAGCAGATTATCAGATTGGTGAAAGGATTATTATCCTAACGACTAATCGGCCAATCAGAAGAGCGAAACATAGCACTTTTCTGATCGTCATGGTTACACGTCATGCATTACTACAGCAGCGTTATGGGAGACAGTAGCCCGTCAAAGATCAATACAGCCAAACGGTTTGGTGCTGGCAGCTAAAGGGATGATGGGAAACTGGAGGACAAACAGCCTCTGAGAGATGATTTGATTCAAACGACTAAGAGCCAAATCAAAGTCTTTTTGAGTTATTCTGTGGCTGCTCGCTCTGGACTCCCAAGTTTGTGAGTGAGACATAAAGTATTACACAGCCAATACACACACACACACACACACAAACACACACACAGCCAATACCTACACAGACCTGAGGCCAATCAAATGAAACGGAATTGAATCACTAGTGGTCAAACAGTGAAAGTGTTGGCATGTCAGAGGCATGTTCAGGGTTATCAGATGAAGGTTTTACTGGAAACAGAGGACGTCTACATTTCTCTTGGCTCGTTCTTGGTCGTAGATAGATAACTCTAAACTCGAGCCATTGTTGAGAACAAAAAAACCGATGCGGTTTGTATCATTGCAGGTCTTTCACTATGGAGGAAATACCAGAGTGTACTGTTCTACTGTTATTACAGAGAGAATACTATTGTGGAGCTTATAATGGGAGAGAGTCAGAGAATTGTCACTTTGCTGCACATAATGAGATGCACTGACTTAAATGAGTTCAATCTCAAGTGTGTAAACCAACAGATTATATAATTAGGGTTAATTAAGAAACTGAAGCGCTCTTGGGTGTCCTTACCTTCAAGTGCACCAGCACCATCTAGTGGCTGTTTTAAGTGCACGTGTCCATGAGGGCTGGTGGAGAAAAGAGACAGAAAACTGGCTTCCTGTTGTCTTATTCTTTCCCTGATGGATGTGACTGATACGCAGTGGTGCTGATGACGATTAAATCCAAACTAATGCAGAGAGAATCAAATATCATATCCAGTCTTGACAGCTTGTGAGTGTTGGTGAATTTCAGATCAGCTAAAGTCTGTCATAATAAACATACAAGTCCACGGCACCTTTTTGAAAAAAGCCAAACATGTTCTGACTCAACTCAGCTAAATGCTGGAACATTACTTCCATAATCCATCTGTTTATGTATTGAACTGATTGGTTAGTAGGGATGTGAGTTTTCCATTTTAGATTGTTTCTTGAGTTCATAGGGAGGTGCTCATTTCAGGATCTTTTTTTCAATTCTACATGGGATAATAAAGGTAGGGTGGAAAATGATGGCATGAAGGTAAAGTAAATGGTATTTTACATTTGGAGTTTTTATTTTAAAAAGTTATATCAACTGATTGCAATAATGCAAACATACAAAGACAAACTTGCACAAATTAACACTTTTTGTATTTCTCCATTCTCAGTGACTTAAAAAATAACAGGTTATTCAAAAAACAAAAATTCTGCCTGGTTACATGAATTAAATTGGTGATCTAGCTGCCTCTTTATTTCTCAGAAACGTAGTTTATACTTGTGTGATTTTTTTTCAACAAATTACATAATAATGCTTGACACAACTTTGACTTGGTTTGTATGATAATTGTCCATAAGTACTAATATTTAGGTTATTTTGTAGAAAAATTAAAAAATAGTTTTGTTGTGAGGGAAACAGAATCTAAGACGAAAGATTCTGGTTCTTTCACTGAACCCGTCCTTGGTTAGTCTGTAAAATGTCAGAAAATAATGAATAATACCAGCAACAGGAGTCCAGCGTGGCGTCTTCGGATTGCTCGTTTTGTCCCACAAACTGTCCAAAACCCCAAAATATTCAATTTACAGTCATATCACTCAGTAAAAAAGCAGCAAATCCTCATATTTAGGAAGCAGGAACCAGAAAGAATTTGGCATTTTTATGCCTCATCGCCGGCTACAAAAGTCAGTCTTGCCAATTCTCATGAACGCGATATATAATCAGCAACACCTGGAGGGAATGTCTTCAGAATTTGGCACAAATATCAACTCTACTCAAAGATAAACTGACTACAATTATGGTGGTCAAAACTTACTGTGACCTCAGAAAAAGTTGTTTGGCCATAACCCAAGAATGAACTTGCTAATTAGGACAAATTCACACAGATGTCTAAACAGGATCAAATGATTACATTGTGCACAGACATGGATGTGAACTTTAACCCGACTGGTTAGTTCTAGTTGCTTGATAAAAACAAAGGAGTCAGACATTAAGGCTGTATCATTTATTAGTCGATTTGACGAGTGGCACAATACAAGGATTGGCGACACCGTCCTACCCTGAAAGGCTCTGGATTTGAAATAAATAGATTGTAAAGAGAACAACATTTCATTGAGATGGTTAGTAGAACTAAAAATAACAAAAAAAAACATATTTATGCCAAGTTTGTTCTTTTCATTAATTCAGGAAAAACAGATACAATAAAAAAAAAACATTTCTCATAGAAACAGCGTGCGTTACCCCGTAGTGATACATGATATTCTGATTAGACTAAACTTTACCTAAAGCCCGATTCAAATATATGCTGGAGTCAGATCGACAAGAAGACACTTCACACCTGTAATATGAGAATTCATCCTTTTGTGTTCAGCTGGTCATGAATGGAAACTACAATATCTTGAATCTATCCTTTCAATGAGGCATCAAATATGTGTCCGTTCCGTACATATGTCCTCTTTTCTGTCATTACCTCCGTCTCAAAACAATACGGTCCGGTCTCCAGGGTAACTCCTTTATTGAACTACCTGAAATTCTAGCTATCTTTGGGGTAATGCCTCTCTGTGTTTAGTCTTTGAGAGAGAAAAGAAAGGCACAGTCTGCAGAGCAGGATTTAGACAGAAGAGTTCAGTCGAAGTGCTTTGTTGCCGAACTCCTCTCAAGGGAGCAGAAAGTTGTGGTTTCTTTTCCGTTACATCAGATAAAGATCTTTTTTTTCTTCTTCTTTTTTTTTTTTCTGGGAGGCCGGGGCCTGCAGCTCCATGCAGGTGGGTGAAATGAGACGTCTGCAGCTGCAAGGAAAAACAAAAGAAACAACCAACCAAATCTGGCGTTTCAGACCTCAACGTTTTCCTTTTTTAAAAAACACCAGCAGCAACAGACACAACGACATCTGGTCAGCGGCGGTTTATTGTCAAGCTTTGTCCACACCTGTCATTCCTTCGTCAGGCGTCACAGTCCGTGATCACGAGCACGTATTCTCTTGTTTTGTTTTTTTTGTTGTCCGTATTAATTACAAAGTCAGAGAAGATTTGGAGCTGCTGGGTGAACGAAGGACAGGACCGACGCAGAGGCAGAAGAGCAAAACCTTCGGGCCGAGTCTTATCTGAACAAAGCGAGGAGGAGCAGAGATACCGTATCTGACTCCCCACATGCTTCAGCCCGTTTGGGTAAAGCTCTGCTGATAAACCGGCTGCACTGTGGAATGAAACTTTTTTTCGAGGGCGATAACGGTGCGAGCAGTTCAACGCTGCGTGGAACTCAGGAAGCTGTTCTGATTAGAGTTGGTTTTTTTTTTTTTTTTTTTTTTTTTTTGAACGATACAGAAATGAAGCTGTTGGAGCTAACATGAGTCTATACAGCATGAGAGTCCAATATATATATATTTATATATAAAACAAGGATAAGGACACAATGATGGAATACCCTGGAGGGAAAGGCTTTCCTATCCCACGAGAAATGAATACAAAATAAAAAGAGGTAGCTAACTTATGAAATGTTAAAAAGTAAACAATACTATGCTAAGAATTAAAAAAAACTGGCTTACATTAGCTATTGATTGATATGGATTCACACCGACACATAATGAGCTAAATGTCTGCTACCCATAAAGATGCGCCTCCTGCTCACTACTACTCCCATCACTAAGACATTCCTCTGATCTGACCTCATCGACAGAGAAACTCAGCATGAATGTGGGGCGTTGGAGCTTTACCTTGACACTTAAACAGATGAATAAGTTATTTTATCTCCAGTAACCCGGTAGCGACGTCATTTCGGACTGTTCCTGATCATCAGTCGGGACCAGAATGCAGCTTCATGCACCTTCTCCACTGCTGTTTCTCCAACAATTTGTAGACCACAAGCAAATAAATAATCACAATCAACAACTGACGTTCTGTCCTTTTGTATTTAAACCTAAAAAACTGGTCTTTTACTAAAAGAAAGATGAAGCGCAAATAAACCTCCGGCCCCCCTCGCCCCCCTCGAGGCATTCCTCAGGAATTCTCCAGCCGAAAAAGGTTTTTATCTAATTCCTTCAGAAACCGAAACCCCCACGCCAAAAAATGTTTGCTTCAAAGCCCATCTGGCTTGCAGCGACTGGATTCCCCCGTCAGTAGTTGCGAATGTTGAAGAAGCCCACGCTGGTCGGCGACTCCTTGACCGTGACTGTAACCAGATTAGCGGTGACATCCGTTACGAAGACGTGCTCTATCAGACTCCGCGTGGGCTTCCAGTCCTGGTTCTGGGAGGCCACCGAGCAATCCTGTCCCACGTAGGGAGAGTCCTGGTCGGAGTCCGAGCAGCTCTCGTCTTCGCCCGTGCTCATTTCGGCTTTCTTGCCGTCCTTGGCGGCCGGTCTCTCCGGCTGGCTCTGGACCTCCGTGGAGGATTTCTGCACGCCGCTCTTCTCCAGCCTGCCTTGGACTCTGGGGGTCTGGATTTCTGTCGCCTCCTTGATCTTGTCCGCCCCGGGCTGGCTCTTCCTGGTCTGAAGTCTCCCGGGTGCCGCCGGACTCTGAGGGGGATTATACTCCTGGTTCTGCGGGACGGTTGTTTTCCTCGCCGGGTTCGTTGTGTTTCTCAACCCCGACACCGGAGCAGTGACGTTTCCAGGAGCGCCTCCGCCCTGCACCCGTTTGTTCTGGAGGTTGAGCGGCTGGGGGCCAGGACTCTGATTGACGGGGGCGTTCTTAGTCGGTAAAGAAGGTTTATTATTGGGTGTCCGCTGCGGTGTTGACACAGGGGCCGGGGCCTTCTTTTGTCCGATGGGGGAGCTTAGTGTGTGTTGAGTGGTTCCTTGAATGAGGTGTTTGGATGTATTCAAATTCAACGCCGCTACGCCTTTTGATTTACCAGCAGCTGCTTTCAAATCCAGACTTGTCGCGCCGGAGACGGACAGTTTCCCCTCGCTGACATTCCTGCTCTGGCTGGCTTTGCTCAGGGTTACGGAGGCCGGTTGGACCGACCTTCCGGGTCCAACAGAGTTTTTAACGGCCCCTCCTTGAGTTAGAGAGCTCCTGCTCTGAGCGGCTACCGCATCCCGAGGCGAGCCCCGATGGAACCCCATGAAGGTGAAGCTCGCCGGGTGAACGGGCTTCTTGATCGCCCCGGGGACATCGGCGTCCTTGGACCCCTTGACGATCTTGCGAACCCCCTTGTTCTGCGGGAACTCCTTCGCTTCGGGCGACGGAGGTTTCCTGCTTCGCTTCTTCGGGGGCTCCGGTTTGGCGACGACGATCTGCGCCTTCTTCTGGGGGACCGGGTGGAGGTCCCGCGTTCTGACTCCTGGCGTCGCCGGTTTGACGTTGTTTCTGTCGTTGTCGTCGTCGTCGTCATCCTCCGACGAGGATGAAGAGGAGGAGCACGAGGAGGAGGAATCGGAGGATGATGAGGAGCCGGATGAAGAGCTGCTTGACTTAGCTTCGGGCACATTTTCCTAAGTTGAAGAGCAAATATTAGACGCTTTGTACGAAGCCAACAAAGTATTAACAATATCCTGCTTTGAGTTTTACTTACTAGTATTTTCCGGGGTCGTCCTCTCGGCCTTTTCCCTTTCTTGAGCAGCAGAAGTTCCTTTTCTTGCTCTCTTCAAGACAAACAAAATGAACAAATATGGATTAAATAATATTCATCAATTAACGTAATGGCTCCTCAGTTTTCTTCTAAGAATGTTACACTTTTCAGACTACATTAGAAGTTTTTGTCAGCTTTCAGTATGCTTACAACATTAAGTAGATTAGCAATATGATAGCAAACACATTTTAATTAAAAAAAAATTAAAAAAACAAATATAAAGTGGGTTGAAATATTACAATTAACAAATTACATCTAACGTGTAATAATTATGATCCCAGAATGTTCTCTATAATTGAAATGTTACTCTACTTTCTCACGCTAAAGCTAAAAGCCAAAAATGCAATAACTCTATTAATGCTGGGAGAATATGTCATTTATTTATGATATCTCTAAATGCATGTTTGATCGTCACAAAGCTCATTCTAAAAGCGGAGGCCCTCACTTCTTGTTGAATGCAGCCAACAGTCTGGGGTCCAGGATGTTTTCTTGGGGCTCCCAGCTGTTGTGTCTGAAATAAATCCACAATAAGAGTGAGTCACAGTGTGAAAGATTAAACGGAACCCCCAAGTTTTGATAAATGACCTTTCAACCACGTTTGTTCATTTAGTCACAAAGGACTTTGGTGTTCCAGCAGCTGTGAACTTACTTAAGGTATCCTGTTTTTTTTTTTTTTATCTGAGATGAACTATTTAAAAGGAACATTGCCTCCACGCTGAAGAATAGAATCAAATGATAAAGGATTTGATGTATTGAATTAAAGGGGCTACATTTAATAAGAGCAGAACTATATCAAAACATACATTTAAAAACTCTCAGTATAATCCACGTCTTTGCCAAAGCCGTACTTTTAAAACTCACTTTGGGCTGTTTTGGTGAAAGTGTTTTAAATAGTACAGTTTTAGCACAGATGCTTGTGAAGTAAAAAGAGAGCATATAACTTAATAAATGACACTGTCATTATATTGCACAAGATGTTTTAATATAGTTTAGCTTTTTCCAAACGAGGCCACGTTTTACTTCAATTCATCAAGACTTTCTCCGGTTTGTTGGAGTCTCTGTTGAACGTTGAAGCGCGAGATGAAAAGCTTTTCTAGGCAACACAGGGTAAGTAATTAATATTCCTTTAATGATTGGCTGAGAAAGACCTTTCAAGTTAGCTCAAAACAGGGCAAGAGCTAAAATATATAAACCCGTTTGTCCACAGATGGAGAAACTAATTGAACGATCTGAAACAAGTGATCTGACACTCACGCCCATTTAGTTACACTTAGCGTTTGGCCGACTCTGCAGAGGCGAGAAAAATAGGCCGGTTTTGATTTCCTCTTTCAAAATAAAGTGGAATGTTTCCAAAGACTAAAATAAGGACGCAGGGCGGAAGAGAAGTGGAGATTCTTCAGGGCCTGTTCCAGAAATATTTTGGGAATTTCTGGGGAAGTTTGGTTGCTTTGGTGACAGAAGCTACTTTTACAACTCGCCTCCTGCAAAGACACTAAATCAGATTCAGTTTGGGAGTTACTTCTCTGTTCCCACAGTCACCGTTAAGAATACGCACCAGGAAGGAAGAACATTTTTAGGTCAAAGAAGCCCTCTGACGTTTATGGGTGTGATGAAAATAACAACTTTGTTGTGCTTGTGATGGCACAGCATGGAGTGTGTTTTAGATAACAAAAAAACTAAAATAACCTTGGTTTCCAGTCGCTTCTTTGTGGCACCACTGCTGGTAAATTATTCTCATTATACTTTATTTTAGCTGAACTACACCATCTCCTATTTATGACAATCAAAGCATCTGTTCCTTGGACAAATTTAAACTTTCTTAGCTGCAGAAAACAAACTGGAAAACAGGCCACATGCTGCGTGGTCTCCTATCTGAAGTACACGCATTTGTAATGACCTTTTTTCTCCTCATCACTTGTTGTTGAATGGCCTATTCTGATCAGCAGTCACCACTGAAATAATCAACCCCCACCCTCTCCCTACACACACACACACACACACACACACACACACACACACACACACACACACACACACACACACACACACACACACACACACACACACACAAAGGATGTGGTTCTAACAGAAAGCCGTGGAGCTGGCAGGCAACAGTGTGCATTGATGGTGGATTACAGCAACAATGTGGAGTGAACAGAAAAGGGCAAGTGACAAGAAACGAAGTGGAGCCTTGAAAGCAGCAACATAAATGCAGCATATTAAAAAAAAAAAAAATAGAGAAAAATAATATATATATTTATATATAACTAGAATTATGTAACGAATTATACAACATAAAATAAGGTAAGTTAAACAACAAACGGTCCTTGTAAATTGGACAGCTCGGCCACACGCATTACTTGTTTACAGTTAGGATTAAAATGAATAAAACATAATATCTTTAGATTAAAATGAGGTATGTAAAAACAATAAAAACAAAACGGATACAGCCTTAAAAAAAAAAGAAAAAAAATTGCTTTTGCTTGGAGCTAACTTCCCAAAATGTAAGGGTGTTATGAACAAAAGAAAGCAAATGTAAAAAAAAAAAAAAAAAAAAAGAATTGTGCATCAATCTGCCACCAGAAAAACACCATGTGATGGTTGATCGGACTCTTTGATTGGACGGAACCAATCAATAAATAACGGATCGATGGAAAGCAACAAGCGACACGTTGTTGTTGTTTTCATTGTTTCGCTCCCACTCGTACTCACTTGGACGACCATCCCCTCCACTTCACCAGAAACTCCAACTTTCCCTGAAAGCAGAAGAAACCAATGAGCGGATGAATGTTTTGTGATCAGCTGATACAAACAACAACAACAACAACAACACCAACAACACCACCACCACGAGGCGGAGGCGGGTTTGTTTGTGTGTTTGTTCCTCGGCTCTGACCTTTTTCTGCCGCTTGTTTAAGATGCATTCCGCATCAAAAACCTGCTCTCCCACGGCGCTCAGCTCCTCCATGTCTGCCTTCGCCCCGAGTAGCGAGCCTTTATCAAAAGACGAGAGAGGCGCGTCCACATCACCGGAATTACGCGCGGTCGGGCCCGGATGTTCGCAGGCTCTGCCTTCAAAATAAAGCTCCCCTCGGCCTAGGCGCTCACAATAGTAATAATAACTTTGTTTATGTAGCACCTTTTTAAAAACAAGGTTTACAAAGTGCTTGGACAGACAAGGCAGCAAAACAGTGCAATAGGAGAAACATTAAGATCAATCGCTAGGATAAAACTAAACGAAGAAACAAAATGAAATAACAAGTGACACTGATTATTTGCAAATTTCCCCGCTGCGGGACTAATAAAGGATTATCTTATCTTATCTTATCTTATTTCAGTGGTGACTGCTGATCAGAATAGGCCATTCAACAACAAGTGATGAGGAGAAAAAAGGTCATTACAAATGCGTGTACTTCAGATAGGAGACCACGCAGCATGTGGCCTGTTTTTCAGTTTGTTTTCTGCAGCTAAGAAAGTTTAAATTTGTCCAAGGAACAGATGCTTTGATTGTGACAATTAAATAAACGAACAAAATAAATTAAATCAAGTGAAATGGGTAAACATAAAATAGTAAAAGAATATAAGATAAAATATTAAAACCAATTAAAATGAAACATTAAAGCGACGACATCACATAAAAGCCATTCTGTAAAAATGTGTTTTAAGAAGTGATTTAAAAGAGATTACTGATTCTGCAAGCCTTATCTCCTCCGGCTGGTCATTCCAAAGCCGAGGGGCCCTTATGGCGAAAGCACGGTCGCCTTTGGCTTTCAGTCTCGACTTTGGAACAAGCAGAAGGGCCCCACCTGAGGATCTAAGGCTGCGAGCTGGCTCATACGGGGTCAACATTTCTCTGATACTGTATTTTCATGTAAAAGGTCCGTAGCAGTGGCGAAATGTCAATCGATTTGTAGCCAACCGGTGGAGAGGATATCGTTGCCGATTTATTATCAGTGCTACTGTTTTGCATATAACATAAAAGCGGCCAGGGACGACCATATTTCTAGTTAGTATTTTTTTTATTTGTAGGGAGGTATAGTTAATATAATGTCTAGTATATATAAAATAACTAGACATTATATTAAAAGTTAATTAAAGATAGTTGTTCAAGATATATTTGAATGTTTTAGCTCTAACACATAGACTTAGATCCATTGGCCAAAGAACACACACCAAGAATATAAATGAAATGCTAAAAATACCACCAAGACATGCATTAGAAAAAGTGAGAATACTTTAAAGACATTTTGAAATGACAGCATTTGTTATAATACATGTTTTTTTAATTCGGTAGAAATACAAAAAATACACACATAATTGGGTCTCATAGAAAAACTCAAATCACCAAGCATAATGTTATTTTGAAAGTCGTAACCGGAAGTTCTTTGCTTCCGCCCTTAGCTTGATCACACTACGGGACGAGAGGCGGGCAACTGAGAATGTGGTTGTTAAAGCATGTCCCTTGGCGACCACCGTCCTGTGATCGAAACGCTTTATTCACATATTGTAAGTGAAAGACATGGACGTGATTAAATAAACGCTTCTTCTTTCTCAAATCAAACCTGATACACACTGATACACACTTTGTTTTAGAATAAAGTTATTTATCTTCATTTTATTGCTTTTAAAGCCAGATTTTCTGTTTTTTTTGCTGCCTTGTTTTTGTTTTTTAATTATTTAAACGTCTTCTACATCAGGAATTATTATAAATAGATGCACTATGTTTATGACTTCGGATGCTCTTATTCAATACAACTATTGGTAGGCCCACTTCACATTTGTAAGACACTTCATAACCATAATTAAAAGTAAACATTTAATTACAACATGTTGCGAAACACACATAGTAATATACAAAAATCCTGTTTAGTCACACACTACATCAGTAGTTTCAACCAAATACTAAACAAAAATACACACATTTTAGCTGTTATTTTATTAATCTAATTATATTCTCCCAATTCTGTTCATTTCTATTCTCAGTCAACGTCACAACGGTGCAGCATTTGCATTTATTTTCTTTTGTGTGATGATCAAAGTGAAGTTTGCCTTTTCTTTTTCTTGTTCTGGAAGATGTTCTGAACTTCATTTATCTGAAACACAAACAAAATAAATTCATTCTGAGAGATAAACACTTTATTATTGTTTTACAGAACTCTATGTACAAATTAACAGTCAACAGTTAAGTTTTTGTTTTACATGCATAAAGAGTTGAAATACTATTGTGGTTTTGAACACAATTGCCATATTGTGACATCAATATCAATATTAAAAGAAAAACGTAAAAGTTTCCTCGAAATGTTGTTTTAGCCGTATTGCTCAGCCCTTCATGTGACAAACAGTAATGACATATAAAAACAGTCTTTAATTACTTGGTCTTTACCTTTCATTCTTGCGTTTTTTCTGAATTATTTTGTGGGATGTCATCACTATAAAAACTGCAACAAGAAAGCCAGCCACTGCAGCCAATCCAATGAAGACATTTTGCAGGAAATGCCCATCTTCACCTGAAACTGAGAACACATTCACAGTCTAAATGTGTGTTTTTGGAGAGAAGGTGGTGATAGACTGATGTTGCATCTACTGTATTATATATATATATATATATATATATATATATATATATATATATATATATATATATATGGAAGGACCAGTGTTATTTTTCTTACTGTTCTTGTTTTGCAAAACCCACAGCGATCAAAATACTGCCTCTACTTAGGTATCAATGGCATCCACCAACCACAAGATGGCGATATAACAGCAAAAACATTCACAGTAAGTGTTGTCAGAAATGTCCTGTGGTCAGAAATACTCACTATAGCGCCAAATTAGATTAATCCGCTGCAGAAAACGTAGGGTCATTTTGTGTTTACTTGAGTTCGTTTTGTGTCGCTTTGTGGTTGTTTTGTAGCTCTTTTCCGGATGTCTTGTGTAGATTTGTAGTCATTATGTGTCTTTTTTGATCAATTTGTGTCTTTGAGGTAATTTTGTGAAATTTCTGGGCATTTTGTGACACTTTGTATTCATTTTATGTCTCTTTGAGGTCAACTTGTGTCTCTTTGGAGTCCTTTTGTTTGTCTTTGAAGTTGTTTTGAGTATATTTGTCGTAAATATGTGTCTTTTTTTGTTCGTTTTGTGCCTCTGAAGTCATTTTTAGTGTCTTTTCCGGTAATATTGTGTGATTTTGGGCATTATGTGTCATTTTATGTCTCTTTCAGGTCATTGTGCGCCTCTTTGTTATGGTTTTTGTCTCTAAATTAATTGAACTTCTCTTTTTTTAATAGTTTCTCTTTGAAGTTGTTATTATCTCTTTGTGGTTGATTTGTGTATATTTGTAGTCATTGGGTGTCTATTTGGGTAGTTGGCATCTTTGAAGAAATGTGTGTAATTTGAATGTGTTGTGTCACTTTGTTGCCTTTTTGAGTCTCATTGTAGTTGTTTTACGTCTTTTGTGATCATTTGTGAGCATGTCTTTGTGATCGGTACGTGATCACATTTTTTCAAAGAATGCCAGTAGGGCCCCTAACACTTTGGGGCCTCTGCTTTGTAGTCCCATTCAGTAATCCACCCATGATGAAGTCAGACATGATGGATGAATGGCCTAGTAATGAAGGAGCAGGTGTTGGAGCGACACACTTTCGAGGCCACGGGGAGAGACTCATTAGTCCGATATAAACTCACCCTGCTTCGTAGCGCTAGTAACCAGCATGTGTTTGGTGGCATTCAGGTGGCCGTCGTTGACCTCCGGCTGTATACCCAGGATGTGACACATCAAGGGGTAGATGTTCACCGTCTCGAAGGGCCCCACCTCCAGGTTCTTGTGAAACGCCGGTCCCACCGCCCTAAAGAAGGTCTTCATATCCATATCTTCATTGTCAAAGCCGTGCTCACCTTTGTTGAACTGAACGGGGAAATACTGCAAAGACACAGAGGGAAGGATTAACATAGCACGCATGACCCAGTTTGTTAGATTCAATTACATCGTAAAGTTTATTAGGCATTGCTTTAAGTAGAAGGATCTTAACAGCTGCAGAGGTGACGCATCTCGGCCTGCTCTCATTCAGTCAGCAGAGGGAGGTGTTGTCCAAGAGAAAGAGTCGTCTGCTTACTGTTTAATCTCTTTGTTGCCTCTATCAACCAATGAGCATTTAAATCCAGCCCGAAAATAAACATTTTCATAAAACACTCATAAATTCCTTTGATCATTTTGTAGTAAATATTCAGTTTATTACCAGCGAAATGTGCTAGAAATATCAGCATGCAGAATAACCTTATCCCAGCAGTTATGTAACAGCACAACATGCTTCTCCTTCTCTGAGATCAGACTAAAAGGAGTTTAAGTGGCCATGAAGAGAGAGAACAAGAAGTCAGATAATACAGTCGTAATCATGGCCGGTCATAACCTATAAACTTTAGATAACCTGTTTTTTATCAGTTGATTCACAGGACAGATTCTTTTCCTCATATTCAGCATGTGGAGACATTTTATGATTTTAGTTATTCATTCTTTATTGTTATGATTTGCTGATTTCCGATACTGACTGACACATTCAGAGTCAAAGTTACCGCTCAGTGGAGTCAAATGAAAAACGCTAATTTAGAATTTTTGAGGCATGAATGGCTTCAATAAAGCATTTGAGAGGGCTGCATGTCATCAGCCAGGCCTGGATTATCCCGAGGACGTGCAAATCCACTTGATTGAAATTGTAATGTACTGAGATTAAAATTTAACTCCTTATTTTTGGATGAAAAGAGTCCAGTTTCACCATTTCCTGTTAGCCAAATGCAACTGGTAATTTAAATATCTGTAGAAGAAACTTGAGGATATTTATAGAATAAACTGGACGGCTTGTAAAGACTGTTTATCTGTATCAGTGCTTATCATTTGATTTATTTATAATCCGTTAACTGGGTCATAATCATAATCTCAGTAGTCGAAGGTCTAATGTGAAGGATTCAGCAGCATTTACTGGTGAGGTTAAACTTCCTCTTTGTGCCAAGCGTGTAACAGAACAACGATGGCCGACACGAAAACATGAAAACACAAATGTCCCTCTCTAGAGCCTGCGTTTTGTTTGTCCCTTCTGGGCTACTGTAGCAACATGGCAGCCGGCTTAATCTTAATCTAAGTAATTATACACTAAAGAAAACATATTTCATAATAAATCCATTGCTGCCAAAATATCCCCCTAAATGCTACACGCTGTACCTTTTTAAATCATTTTTCAAATGTTGCTGCTGCTATAAAGCTGCACTAAGCAGTGCACTGTATGATTTGCATTGGAAAATAAATAGCTGTCACACACCTGTCTGTGGTTTTAAAATTCCCAGCATGCTGCATATCTGGCTAAACCCAAGTCAGCGATGTCAGACTAAACAAACGGTTAGACATGTCTAATCATTGCTGCAGCGTCTTAGCTTGGGTTACACCGACAAGGACTCATTTTTAAACCCTAGGGTTTAACTTTAAATCATGCTGCATCAAACTTTAACACCAGCTTGAAATAAAGAAATATTTAATTAAGGCAGACTTCTATTGGCAGTCGGGTGTCTATAGCCAACAATGCTATTTGCACCCAATAGGTACATATATTTGATACGGTTTCTATTAATGTCGCCTACTGTGGGCTGTTTCATTTTTTTTCTTAAACCTACCCAAGTAGTTCAGTTGACTGAATCTAACTAATCTGCCACTGAAACAGGATTCAAGCCTCAGTCTCCTCTCTGGAAGCCCTTGGTTTCATCTATTCATCCACCACAACCTGCTCATAAACATACTTTGTCACTTTTTGTACCAGGCCTTCTACTATTATTACTACTACTACTATTACTAACTCTTTGGCTAGCTAACTATTGCTACATAAAGTAGCATATTCTCAATAAAATGTAAGCCTCTCTTCAAACATCAGTTTAGTTTTTACTCTTAATCTAGATTAAATTGAATTCTGTTGCAACAAAACTTTTAACTCCAATTTAAACACTAGGTCCAGTATTAACTTTTAATCTTACATCTGAGGAGGTTTACCTTTTAAAAACGCTGCTTTTTGAGATGGATTGAGCAAAATTCTCAAAATCTTCAAGGAAAGTTAAGTGACAGACTCAACCCAGCTGAGTTGTATGATGCTGCTGCTGCTGCTCAAATTCTTTTCAAGATACAGGTTGAGCCAGAAAACTGTTCTGGAGCTGAACAGGTAGAATGGACCAACAGACTGTGGGGAACATTTTTTTGCCTTTCTTTGTTGTCTGTTTTTTTAATTTTCTAATATTTGTCCATGTCACTTAATTCGTGTTTTTCTCAAAGGAGGAGAAATTACAACTTTTTTGCTGATCCATCATGAATAACGTTGGTGAACTAACTGACTTTTTAGCTTTTGCTAGCTAGCAAACAATGTTAATCTTAGATTAAATGAATACTTGTTGGAGCAGTGATTGGTCACATCAAACAGTTGTATTTCAGCAGCCTTGCAGGACATTCTTGAGAAAGAAAGGTATAAAAAAGAAAACTGTCAACGCACCCCGTTGATCACATATCCAGCGTCGGCCCATAAAATGATGGGGAGGATACGATCATTGTTGGCGAAGTGGAGGCGCTTCGGCATATCCTCCTTCTTGAACACATGGAGGTGCGGATGAGCCCCCTTCAAGGCACTGTAAACCTTCTCCAGCTTGCCCGGCTTCGGCAACAACATCCCAGAGGGGCCAAAGTCCACCAGGTGAAAAGACAAGTCCGTGAAGGAGAAGCCCGGGATCTTGGACAGCGTGATCTCTTCCACCAGACCGTTCCGGTACACCGTGCCCATGCCGTGGTCCGATGTGACGATGATGTTCAGGCGGTCGGTCAGCTCGTGTAGCGCGGACATGTCTCGAATGTAGCCCACCGTCCGGTCCACTTGCTTGACCATCTCCCGGAGCTCCGGTGAGTCGGGCCCGTATCTGTGGCCTGTGCCGTCCGGCTCGCCGAAGTACAGGGACACAAAGTCCAGATCCTGGTCCCTGAGCCAGCCCATCACCTTGTTTATGTTCTCTCGCCAAGCGGTCTCGTTCTTGTAGTTGTACAGCACCGGCTCCACTTCCCGCACCATAGCAAACTGTCCCTGGTAACTGGAAGCCGTGCCAGGAAAGTGAAGCGAGCCAGCTTTTAGGCCCTGGAAGGGGGTAGGAGAAAGACAGGCATATAAATATAGCGCATGCACTTGTAAACATGACATGTCGACAAGCATGCGAAGGGTCGATCGGTTCAACATGCAAAGAAACCAAAACAGTGGTTGGTGGATTTTTGCAGCAAACTAACAGCAGCTGTCATTTGCATGCAGTTACAGTAACATCTAAACCGGCCAAAAATAATTTGCATCACAACTGCAGGGATCTAGCTGAAATTATTCAGCAGGCCTCGGATGGTGTTTTGTCAAGAGAAATGGTTTCTAGTGCTGTAAACTGCAAAACAGTCTCTCGCAGTGATAAGATGGAAATTGTGCCTCACACAGACCTGTCTCTGCGCGGTGATCCAGATCGGCAGACTGCCATTGTTCCACCACTCGTTCACAAACTGGGTCTGATAGTAGGGCTTCTTCTCCGTGCTGGTTGTGTTGAACCACATGTTGTGGATTACCCCGTGGTTCTCAATGTAGCGGCCTACAGAAGAGGAAAATCGCTGTCAGTCCGCTTGCGCTCATTATTCACAGCGTGACACATTCACATTAAAAATTCTATCAACTTAGCGGGCTGAGTGGCATGACGCTTTTGGACAAGGTCTTATGACCAACTTCGGAGATTAGAGGAATTTAATTTCAAGGAAGTTAAATTTCTTTTAGCAGGCACTGATGATTTGAGAGTCAAAATAAGAAAAGGGAGCAGCGAATTCTTCCCTCAGTCATCCAAGCATAATTATCTTACTCAGCTATAAAAGCCGTTGGACCCTGGGACATTCAATTACAACTAATTCCTTTTTCACCATGGCTTTTTTTTTTTTTTTTTTTTTTTACAATCCTAGCAAAGTAAACTCAGAGCGGTTTCCTACTCCGCCATGATATGCAGATCCCCCCCCTCCCCCTGCCAACTGAAAGCACTGTGGTAGAAAATGAAACACTTTACCTGTCAAGAGGGTGAAGTGTGTAGGGCTGGTGAGAGTGAGGTAAGGAGGTGTGACATACAGAGCTTTGACTCCATCCTCGGCCATCTTGTCCAGGTTTGGCGTGTCCACGTTGCGGTCGTAATCCCACCGGAATCCGTCGAAGGAGATCAGCAGCACCTTCTGTCTCTGCACGTTCACCGGAGCTCCGAGGATGGACCAGGCCCAGAGGAGGCAGAGACCCGCGGTCCACAGCATGGCCAACGCGCGCACTTCCCAAATCTATACTGACTCTAAACCTCCGGAAAACACTCGCATTTACAGGACGAACCACCTTCCCGGCTTCTCGCGTGAGGATTCTGCAGCCAACAGCTTCCGAGCAAAGTTTCCCCAACGTATCTTATCTGGTAGATTGGACAGACTTTATCTCCGCTCTTTCTACATGAGGCCTGCTGGTGTTTATGAGTCAATTTTACGACTGGGAGTTGTGTTCGTTTTGCTCTTGAGGACCGGCAGTAAAAGCAGATTAATCTCCCCGGGCATCGGGGCTGTTTGTTCCCCCCCCCCCCAACCCGCTTGTTGATGCTGTCTTTCTGTTTGTCTGCCCGCACCGTCTGTGTGCCGGAGTTTCCTGTGAATCACCCACAATGGAGGAATGACACTTTGATGGCTTTCACCTTGAGTTGGGATGGCGCATGATTGATCTGACACCGGGAAAATGAAGAGGAAAATGAGAGTATATATCTCTTCGTCGGCTAGCAGTGGTCTCTCGGGAAAGAAAAGACCCTAATAGACATATTCATTTTAATACCTCAAATGTGTGTATTAGCCCCAGGATATTGTTAAAAGATCTTATAAAACATACATTGATTTTTTTTTTTTTTTTTTTTTTGTGCAATTTCCATGAAGATGGACAAACTATTAAAAAGTGATCTGCAGCCTGCTCAGTGTTTCAGCTCAGATCAAACCCTCATCCAGACGTTATATATCACTGCGTTGATGTAACCTTATCAACGTCCATCAAATTGCGAGACGAGCTAACTCTTCAAATTTGTTCTTTATTGTGTGTGTCCTTGGCAGAGGTTCAAGGGAATTGTCCAATCTTTATGGAGATAAGGGATAACATTCATCAGCTTTCATTTACCTCATTCATATTCATTAGCTTCCTCGCATTAACTCTATCTGCTCGTCTCCACTGTCAGCAAGATTTCGGAGGAGTGTTTTGGACTGCACCGGTCTCAGATCTGTGCTATGAGAACTTTATCAAACACGCACACTCTGAACTTGAGGGGCAGGCAAACTTTATCTGACCCTCTCAGTCCTGCACAGACTTCCACAGGGATTCTCACATTTTCTTGAAGAAGAAAAGTAATTTCTTTTGCCTTTAGCACTCCCTGCTGCCCACTCACAACCACTGCAGTGCACCCTCCCCAGACAGAAAGACAAAACAATTTCATCAGTTTGAGCCAGAGTACATTACTAATGCACAAATAAAAAATAAAAAACATGGTATTTCCCAAGATGAAAATGTAGTATTTTATCTTCTAGCAAAGTTTCTTTTAATCTAGAGTTCTGTTTAACGTTCATGACACCATCTATATAAGATTTTACATCCTTTGAACGAACAGTCTGAGATATTAAAAAATTCATGCTGCAAACTTTTGATCAATCACTGCAACCCAAACAATTGTTCTTCAGCTAATTGCTGTTTCATTTATGTTATTAAACCTTTTAGTCTAAACAGCCTTTTGTATTTTAACAAAAACAAGCACAACAAGAAAAAAGCAAAAACAAGTTTCCTTCATTCTAAATGCATTTTTTTATTTAAATATTAGGAGTTCTAATAAATCTCCACAATTTCATGCCCATAAAATGTTTGCTCTCAAATCAGAAACATCCTGGTGTAAAAATACATAAACCACGGCCGTCCTTTAAACGGAACACAGTCCTGCATCTGTATTCTGCTCACTTTGTAGTTTGAATGGCACGCCGCCTCTCTCCCTGCTGCGACTGGAAGTAGACCATCAAGTTCATGCCAGCGTGCCGAGATCGATGTGTTTTGAATTGTGAGCAAACAAACTTTTAGGGCTTATTATCAGTTTACATGCCAGTAAGTCCAAGTGTAAAACTTCAAACCACAGGAAAACTCCACTGGAGCTTCACGTATGGTTCTCACTGAATAACTGCTAGGAAGGTTTTACTTTGACACCACAACATTTTAAATCGCCCAACAAAGTTAAATACCGTCACGCTTTGTCATTTTATCTGTTTTGGTAGCAAGCAGTGAAAGAGCTTAAACAAGGCTGAATGTGAGATATTGATCATTATATTGATCAGACTATTTATGTAACCTGAAAACACACACGTTTTAACTGTTATCAATTCGTGCCAAAACACTAACTTTTGCATACAACTCTAAGCAGTTTACTTATTTTAATTATATAACCATTTTGCTTTACATTTCATGTCCACAATGTTAATGTTTTATTCATGATAATCATTTTTCCAATGTTGACAGTATGTATCAATATTTGTTAAATCAATTTTTTTATATTTTATCAATTTTTGCATCTACATGCAATTTTCATTTTTATCTTTTTTTCAATATTGATAAACAGTAATTCAACACTGCCTCTCAGTACTCTACTTTATATAACATAAGCACATTTGATATTTTATCACTATTTCCATAAGAACAATCTATTGAGCTTTTAAGAGAATTTGTGAAATGTCACAAAAAAAAGGGAGTAAGGCGCTTTTACATCAACTGTTTTAGAATGAATAAACTCTACTACAACATAGTTTTGTCAGAAGTCTATAGGCTAGTGATGTCTGTAATTGGCCAGTAAACAGAGTCGAAGAACACATCTATCAGAGAAAAATAGAGAGAGGCCTTCCGGAATATGATTAAATTGGGCAACTTTTAACTGTTCTTTCATGTCAGCTACTGTTGGCCACGTTTCATGTTGTCCATGGACAAAGGCGAGCCGTCAAGCATTGGTTATCCGAGATGAAGCTGGCGGCGGAAACAGCTGATCAGTCATGTGATATCCATGTTCGCTTCTTCAGTAACTACCTGAAGCTATCTTAAATACATTTTTGCGTAATTGAGAAAGCCGGTTATATTTATCTTTTCTAAAAACACATATGAATATGAATATGTGAATGGAATGGCTAATGTAGCATTGTAAAAAGGTTTCGTTCTTGATGATCAGTACAGATCATAATCACCCGAATCTGTAGCTTCCCTTGGCTTTTTTTCAGAGCTTTATAGTTTCAGTCAGGTCCCAAAACGTTTTGACTCTCACCACTCTCATAGTGTCATTTTCATCAGATTTCATCAGAAAAGCTGTAAAAAAAAACAAAAAACAGCAGACAGACACAATTAGTGGAGCATTTAGCAGCTAAAGTGACAGATATTTCCCTTCGGACTTGGTAGAGACCAAAAACAGAGCTAAAAGAGACATCCGTCAGTTGACCATAAACACGACTACAAATTAATGATAATGTCGCTCCATAACTGCTGGATGTGTAAATAAGCAACTGTTCAACATATCAACTTAAAAGGTGGCTCAAGTGGTTCACCACTGACCTCCTTCATATACGTACCGAAAGCAGTGAAAGGCTCCGTTATGCACCAGAGCACCTCTTGAGTGCCAACTTCCTGCACCGGTACTGAGCGATGCCATTCGACATAAATGGCTCATCATTCATAGCTCCTTTTACCCCACTCCTCAGTATCTGGCACGTTGTGATGCATGCTGATCCGCTGTGGATCGGGCCAATAGTCTCCAGCAGGCCCCCCTTATGGAGCAGTCTTATCAGGGAAACAGACCAGATTTCAGAAGGGGGACTGGACTGGCTGTGAGGAGAGGTCTCCTTCACACCTGTCAAACAACCACGCTTAAACTGACGAAGGGTTAGAGAGTGTGTGTGATGACGGCAGAGGTCTCAGGGCAGCACCAAAGGACCACAGATCCACAGTCAAGTGAACATACAGTTAAAAAAAATGATGTTTTTAAAAACGCATTTCATTCACCTCCATTGTTATCGACTATCTAATGTCTGTGTCAGCACTTAATCAAAGTGAATTTACACTCACACCGACCTTGAGTGTCTGTCTGTATCCTTGAACAAAGTCTATATGTGAACGCCGCTCCTGTTATGTGTGTTGACGTTGATTTGATAACAATGAGATTAACATTTAGAGAGGGTGGCAGTCAGTTCCGCCTCAACGGCACAGTGTACGTAACTCACTGCATTAAAATTGAGCAGCAGGAATATGACAGCAGATATCCCTATAATAAAGTAGCTCTTCCTCCAGCAGGCCACTAGCATGTAATCACTTTCTCTTACACTTGCTAACCTACAGTGTATCAGCTTTCCTCTTCATTAATTCCTTATTCACTCTCTTGAACAGCCAGTAGCGTACATATGACTGTTCTTTCTTTATTTGTTGTTTCCAGAACAACAAATAAGTACACCAGAAACAAATAGGAAATCTAGTTAATGATCAGCTAAAGGCTACACCATAAAAGATGGCATAAATATAGATTATACTTCACCTTTATACATAAATTGATTTGTACTTTTACCTTAAAGCTTACCTTTCTGCAATTTGCCATGTTAAAATTACCAGGTGTAAACTGGGTTACATAAATACCAATATTTTATAAGAATAGCCAACATTTTGGGGTTATATTTCATTTGACTATTTTCATACCAAAAAACACTTCTGTATTTGCCCCCAAATGTATTTTCTGTCATGACCAAACAGCCTTTATAATTATGTAAACAACAAATGTATTATTTTCCTCCTGTTTGAGTAACGTTTTTTTTTCAAATCACAGTGTAAGATGTACCAGTTTTCCTAAGGGTGGCACTAGAGAGTTCATATAACAGAAGGTTCATCCTGGGGAGCATGAATGTCCTTTGGGAACTTCATGCCAGAGCTTGATATTTCTCGTAGATGTTTGGGTGGTAATCTTGGCCCGATGGTGGTAAAAATAGCTTCCCTTCAACAACATAAATGTTAAATTAAAACACGCAAAGAAAATATAGTTGTCCCGCCCTTCGAGTGCAGACTGACCAATCATAGCGCTTCATTGGCCAGCTCCAACCAGGGTCCAATAACTATCCGGCTCTGCTACATAGACTCTCATCAATTGTTTCAAAAGTTCTTAATTTTCTGGCTGGTTTAGTGGATTTGGAGCTCGTCATGGTTAAACATTGTGTACAAGTGATACTCATTACCCAGAGAGATTAAAAGAAAATATTTTTTTTTTAAAATGTTACATTTCTACAAGCTAACATTAGCAGAATACTTTTAGCACATACAAACTAGCGTTAGCACTTCTATGCTACGCTAGCTGCTGAAGGTTTACTAAATGTCTACACATTCTGCTTTTGCTTTTTCATGATTATAACGGTGAATAAAGACCTTCCCGGTCTTCTGTCTCGATCACCAGGTGACGTGGTGGTTCACTCTTACACTGTGATCTGTAGCTTTAGCTTCTACCTTTATCCTTTCAACCTGTTTTCACTGCTGAATCAGTTTGACATCTCTGATATATCCTTCAAACACAACATATTGTCGACCCTTCTGTCTGCCTCTCTCTGAAATCACTTATAGTTTTCCCCAAAATTCGATATTTATTCAGGGAGTGCAGATAGTGACAGTGTGGGCTCCATGGTAACGTAGCTCTGACAGCTTGACGGAGTAGCAGCAGGGGGTTGTTATATTAGTAGAGGACGACATTAATGAGCCAACATGCCATATGCAGTGTGTAGCAAACGGGCCGTTATTGCTCTGAAATATCTCTAGCCCAAGCATGTGTACCATATGTGTGCACCGTGTATTTGTGAGACAAGAGAGGGGGAGAATTAAGGTGAGAGAATGAGTAAGAGCTGGGAGCAGAGTGGAGGAGGCTCGGGCTTGTGGAGGCAGCTCGGCTGATTTGCGGCTTCATTCCAGCGCGTGGGCCCTTTCAGGCTCCGTTGCCCGTAACAGGTTGACGCGATAAACTCTGCAGCGGAGCCAGTCAGATGTGGCGCATCGGGGGCGCCCTCCTCCTCGCTCCTCTCCCCTTGGCCCGGTGTCTCATTGTGACGCCGGGGGGGCTCCAGTGTGCTGGCATTACACTTTTTCACACGGCGGTAATTGATTTCTTTAATTTGCTTCAAGAGAAACTGTTGTCAGCCAACCAGGCAGCCATTTCTCAGGCCACTTTAATTAAATGCCAGGTCTTTAGGTGTGATATGAAATTCGTTTGGCTCCTCTGATCTCCTACTCCTCAGACAATTCATTAACATTTTCATTTCTGCCTTTATGTTTTACACAAAGCTTCAAAAAGGAGCTCATCAGTGACATTTCGGTTCCTGCGCTATACATTCAATCATTTATTTAAGTGCATTTAAACTAGAGATTAAGTGCAGTGTGGCTGTTTCACATGAGATAATGCCGAGTCTGTAGAGCCGAGGAATTAAGGAGAATAAAAAAAGCAGACCTCCTGTTGGGCGTCTTTTATTGGAGCTTCTGTTATATATTGTAGCTGTTTCAGGTGACTAAACTGAACCAAGATAATATAATTCACTGCAGTGAATGTCAAACAAAGACCATATTCCTCACTTTTCTAAATCTATCTCTCGCAGCGTCATTAATCTGTGATGAACAGGTTTCATCCCTAATAGCCTTTTGTCCCTTTCACAACAATCAAAGGTCTCTTTAGCCCTATAATCTGATGGGAATTATAGGTTTAATAATATAAAATCTCGTTCCCATCTCCCATGTAACACCAGATGAAACAAAGCGGGGCAGGTGTATCTTCTGTCTAAAGCAGCCGCAGAAGAAGAATTTATTTCAGTCATAATAGCAGGGCAGCAGGCACACCTCCCTAATAATATCCCGATGCCTCCCCACTCGCTCTGACTCAGAGATCTTCTGAAAGGGCTCCTCTCCACTCATCCTCTCAGAGTGGCCTTCCTCTCGTGGAGATGAACAGCAGCTGCCTCTTCCTGCCTCCCACCATACGTCAACACATCAGCACCGCTCTGCTTGCCTGCCTGCCTTCAAACGGCAAAAAAAAAATATGAGGCTCGCTAAACCCGAAATAATAGCCCGCTGCAGCTCATATTACGATGGTTGATGTGTATTGACAAATATATTTTTTGCTGCCGAATACCTCGGTTACAGCCAGACGGAGCTTGCAGACCAGGAGTTTGTGGAATAGTTGTGGAATTGAGCGGAAAACTAGGGACTGTTTCAAAATAATTTAGCCGCAGGGGGCGGAAAGGAGCTAGGTGACTGATTTTATTTTCTCTTGTGTCCATTTTTGGCATTGCTTTAGGTCAATAGATCATTTTTTTTAAATGAATCGCCATTACATTTTGGACAGACAGTCAAGGTCCCAGAGAGAAGTTTTCCTCTTGTGCCATCATGTGGTTGACATTTTTGTTTTTAAGTGAAATATCTCAACAGCTTGAAACAGATTCACAGTCCCCAGAGGATGAATCATTTACACTTTGATCCCTAACTTTTCACGTTGTGCCACCAACAAGTCAAGTGTTTTCACTTGCAAAATAATGACATCTATCAGAAGGATTGGTTATTTTGTACAGACTTTCACCAGAGACGAAGCTTACTGACGTTGTATGAGAATACGTTGATGTGGTTGACATTTTTGTTGTTTTAGTGAACTCCCTCAACTACTGTAGGATGGATTGACACGGAACAGGATACATATTCATGGTCCCCAGAGGATCAATCATAATGACTTTGATCCCTAACTTTTCATATCCTCTCAAAGTCAATATGTTTTTTATATGGGTTTTATGGTTAGATGCTTGAAGTAACTACTGTGTTTCTACGTTTTCTTCTACAATATAAAGTACGTCAGTAAATACCCATCTCATGAATTTAGAAGCTTTTACGTGTCTTAAAAAAGACGGTTGCTATCATCACTAGAACACTAGTTCTCCTTTAGCTTAGTGGTGGGGAAATGAAGTCATGTGACCGGGGTTTAGTTCCTTTATAGATTAACGTTTGCTTTTCTAGAATAATGCAAAACCCAATGGAAGAACCCCATTGGGTTTTGGTGGAGGTAAACAGTGCCATGCTAACTTCCTGTTGGCCTACAAAAACACAACATCCCTGCAGCACTCTGCAAAACTAGCCTTAGCTGTACTTTGTATTTAATGGTGGATATGCTACATCAGCATGTGGTTATAGACTTGTCTTTTCTTTATATTCATGGTTTATGCTTCATATGAGCAAAGATTTAGCATCACGAACCGAAGATCCGAGTCCAGCCCTGGATGTCCAGTGGATTTGGCTGCGTCACAGTCCACTTACAGCGTTTTGTCCTCTGAGGCGTCTTCAAGCAGCCTATTCTCCAGTAGACGCATTCCAGTAATTGTTGAGAGTATTTTTACGTTTTGCAATAATATTGAACACACGTTGGCGGCTCATTCATGATTAATGTGTTGACAGACACTTTGTGGCTGCACTACTCATTTCAATTACTGTACGCAGCAGCACGCCGTCTAATCTTTGTGTTGTTCCTGCATTTCCTGAATAGAGTAATGTCTATTAGCATAAAGAAAACTCTGACTCACAGACCTCGGATAAGTCACATAAAACCAAAGGAAAAAAAACAGTGTGCTGTATGGAGGTAAAAGCAGAGTCAATAACTGTGAAACACATCATTAAATATTAATGTCATAATAAATAACTGAATTTATATATGTTGCCTCACACTACAGAGCTGCTCCAGCGAAAATAGATCCAAATATTTGGGATTAAAAAAAACCTGGACTAAATTGAAGAATCATGGTTCACGTAGTGTCAGGACTTCATCCCAAATGCATTTAAAGAAAGCTTTTCATCTGGAAATAGAGCGAAGGGTATTGTAAATGGGGCATTAAAAGGAATCCCACATCAATTTCCCCATACCAAATGCTGCGTAACAGGAGTCATTTTGACAAAGTAGCCGTGTGATTATTTTTTATTTCCATTTGAAAGCAATTAGCTGAAAGGTCCTTCCCTTGAGTTCTGTGGCAGAATGTGTGGAATGACTCAGTATAATTGCTGTGAAATGAACAGAGTGCCAAGTTGAGAGAAGCATGAAAAACCGCAAGGGTTCCCTCTCCATGGAAACGCCCTCTGCCTTTGTCGGTGCACCAGGAAATTAGGCAGCAAGTGATAACGGGGCTTGAACGAGTAACAAATGCAGGGGGGGGGTGAGGGGGTGGGGGATGGCAGGGTGGGTGGGGGATGGGGGGGGAGTGATATTTACTCCATTTCAAGCCATTACAGAAATTGAGTGTTTCCCCACATCTCACGCTGTGCCTACTGAGCGCTGGATGCAGGAGGAGGAGGAGGAGGAGAGTCATTAAACATGGCAGCCGCCAGCGACGTGCCGGAGGAAGCCGGGGTTGAACAACACAGTGCTCGCCCCGCCGACGGTTCAGGACAGATATAATGAAGCCCGGCGCTGTCAGCGCATGGCACCAACTGATGATACTGATGCCTGAAAGGAGGACGAGGTGTTGGACGAAAACCCCCCAAAAAAGACGGCTGAGACAGAGTCTGCAGCTCGTCTCACGGCTTTGCCACAAGCTGCCTCCTCGGCTCTTGCCCTAATTGCTGCCTTGCTCCGAGGCGGGCTCTCCCTTCGCTGTGCCTTTCAAGCAGCCCGACTTAATTACGTCAGCCCGGAAAGGAAACGCGATTGTTATTGTCATTACTCTCGTTAGTAATTAAGCAGCTATTGACTCCTTTCGCTACATTCAGTCTGTTTGATTAGGCCCGAGGTCTGGAGATATGGATTAGGCTCTCACAATGTTGCAGCCGCACTTACTGAGGAAGAGGAGGCTGGAGAGGAAGAGGAAGGACTTAACTGCTGTTTACTTTTTTTGCCGGTGAAGCAGACATCCGTCAGCCGAGTTGGAGCACCTTTAGCTTTCACGCTACATCATCGTTGGTGACACGGGAGCGTGCACCTCCTCGGAGCCGGAGGATACGGAAATCGGCTTCGCAGGAGACGTCAAGAAATCTGCCGAAAGGAATTCTATAGGTGGTGCCGTGATGGAGGCATAAAGAAAGTCTACATGCTGTATAGCTAAAGTTCACAAGAAATCATTTTTGTGATTTATCATGCCCTTGCGTCTCTTTAGCAAAAAATAGTTTGCTGGCAACAAGGCAGTTGGACCCAGCATGCTGTAGACAGACAAGAAAAGAAACTTCTACAATGCAAAGTGTGAAAGTTCATTTTTGACCTCGTAATCGGCGGTTTAACAAATCTTTCCTCAAGGTTTTCCTCCTGACTTTTGCTCTGCCAGAAGCTAATAAGTAAAGTTTTTTTTCTTTCAAACTTGTGCAGCAGTACTTTTCCTAGAATCTGTTTCCTTTTATTCGACTATTGAATAAGCGCTCAGTCAGAATGTTTTTGAAAAGCAGGTTAAAAAAAAGTGAAATTTAATTCAATTTTAAAAGGTGTATTCAAACCTTTCAACATATAAGTATTTGTCATGGAAATAATCATCACCACATATACTGAATGCTTTTGTGCTTGTTTATCAACAGGACATTTTTTTTAATTTTGGACGGATTATTTTTGGAAGTGGACTTCCAAATAGAAGCATTAGACATTTATATGAATAATAGTCCTTTTAACCAAAAACCTGGCGCAGAACCCGATCCAGGTCCAGATCCAAATTGTATTCAGGTTTATTGGGTCATGTTTGGTTCCCATTGTGTGTATCGCTATTGACCTTAATCACAAACTGGACTAAATTAACAAAGAAAGGAAGACTGAGAAGGTAAAGTGCAGAGAAAAAAACCACTCCTCTTTTTGACTTCGGCTGCTCGATAATTGGTGGAGCATCACGCTGCTGCCAGAGTTTTAGTTTTTGGTCAGGTCTGCCGCGTTTTGGATCTGTCAAATTATCTTTGGGTTTGTTTCATGCACTTCTGTTTTGATTTAGTCTTTGTCTGCTTCAAATTACCCTAAAGAACCCAAAGCACACGGAAAAACCTAAAATGAGCATTTCACTTTGTGACGATACACAGATTGCCACATATTTCATTGGCTCATGTAAGCACAACTCACCAAAATCAAAGAAACTCAGATCCTTTGGGTTTGCCGTTTAAAAACCCCCAGGGATTCCCTCGCTTTAGGAAAGTTCGAGAGAACGATGAGAATAATAACGTGGGTTTAGAAGAAGGAGTTCAATAATCGTGCAGGAGTGACAAGGACCCAAAAAGCAATTCCTGACCGAGCACTAATCCCCACTTTCTTTCTTTTTTTGCGGGACTCACCGGGAGTGAGATAAGCCTGGAGGGTAATGCCGAGGCGTCCCTCCTCCGTCCTCGGCGGTGACAGCCCCCTGACAGGCGGACCCCAGCAGCACGCCGTGTTTATGTTAATGCTGGTGGCCCGGGCCAGCTCCCACACTGAGCGCCGCAGATAGAGACGTCACAGGATCGTCAGAGTGGCACTCCCAGCCTCTTGCTGGGCTGGGGTGGGGTGGGGGGGGATGGGGGAGTACCCAGGGTGAGGGAGATGGGTGTGGTGAGACGGGCCTGCTGGGACTTCCTCCCACCTAATCATCTGTGAATGGTTCATCTACTTCTCCACACTTCGTTTGAACCATAAGTGACATCTTGTAGAGAGAGAGAGAGAGAGAGAGAGAGAGGATTCTGCTTTTAATACAGGAGCCTTTGCATATAAGCATTTCTATAGCAACTCCTGATGTTTTATTTATTTTGATAGGGTCATATCCTTGACAGTTTCAATCAAAACTGGCTATGCACTGCCAGTTATGCATGTGTTGTGTTCATAAAATGACACTACTGATGTATCGAACAACTTACAGGAAACGTATATTTTAAGCTACCTTTAAACTTAAACTGATACCAGGCAGCAAGCTCCAGATACTCTTTTTTTTTTTTTTTTCTTATAAGTCATGTACAAAACTAAAATGCCAAACCTTTTCTGGTTCCACCTTTTAGAATTGCAGGTTGTGTTATAACCAATTTTAAATATCCTTGGCTTTTGTTCTGTTGGACAACATGAATAATTTAAAGATGACACTTTGGGTTCTGGGAACTTGTAAACGCCATTTTATACACTTCAAAGACTAAACGATTAATACAAGAAATAATAAAGAATAAAGATATGAATCAATAATAGATATGTACTTTATGTAAACATGAGTAAAGGAGTCACTATGTTCGTGGCTCTTCCTTTATTCATGACTACTACTTGAAGGCACTTTTTACCAAAATAAAACCAACATTTCCTTCGATCCAGCCTCCAACAGAACGCCGGACCTCCTGGTGTCGCTGCCTCCGTATCTCTCCGCTCCAAGCCGGTGTCGTCCTCCTTGTTTATGTGTTTGCTACTCTGAGGTATCATTCTCATCATATGCCTTGTCCCTCGCTGATGAATGGATGCGCCTCGGTGACCTGCCCCCCCCCTCCCCTCCCTCGCCCTTGTTTGTGTCATAGTGATGTAGGGCTGACCCGTGGAGTCCGGAGCAAGGTGGGGACATTGAGACGGATGAAGGGTCAGGAATGTGTGCAGAGCAGCTTCTCCTCTGGGTCTCCTTCACCCCGCCGTGCTCGACCCTGCGCCAGCCTTTCATTCTAATCTGATGATAATGATATTTGCTCAGGACGACCTCTGCTTGCACAGTGTAATTACCCCGCCCAGCTTTCTATGATCTCAGCTATTGGAAATCGATGGGCCATAAGAGGGCCCCATCAGAGCTTATTATTATCACTGCTCGCTTTTTCGTTACGGCGCGATCAGATTTAATATGATGTCGAGTTTTTTTTACTGCATGTTCCCCCCCACAGTTTTTTTGCGTTGACTCCTGTCAGTGTGACGGGTAAGTCTCGGACCATTCTTTGAATTCTTCTGTCAGTTTTTTGGTTTTATCTTGCGAAGATTAACCGCAGACAATGAGGTTTAATATCCTACTTTGAAATAATGGTAAAAAATCTCAAAATCTTTCTTAAAGTCACGCTCCCTGAACTATCTGCTCGGTGCACACCGACACAGCGTCTGTGGATATTGTTGAGTGTTATTTCGTCCCCTTAATAGCACCTTTGGCTTCGTAGCACTCAGCAGTTCCGCGCTTCTTCCGTGCATTTGTGAGTGGATGCCTATTTAAATCGGTTAGGTGAATCCGCTCTGGATGACTCCCTCCATTAGCTACTCATGCAGGGTTAAGTGCCCTCAGGATCGGACGCCACTGGCCATCAGGTGACCCTGCCTCTGCACTGCCTTGATTGAGACACTTCAGTCCAGGCCCTGCCGCTGTGACCTTCCGAAAAGCCTCCTCGCAAACACACCTTTTTTCTTGCACTGCCAAGGGTATGCGTGCGGTCCACTGATCTGGACATTATTGCCACTTCTCCAGCCTTATGAAACCCGAACTTGTTATTTCGGGAGTAAAGAAGTGTCTCTGCGGTGACCTTCGAGCTTGTTATTGTCAGTCTTGTCAAAGAGATAAGAGGCTCACAGGTGAGATTTCATCAACGAGGGTAAACGAGGGGCAGAGTTAAGACACTTTTTTGGGCACAAGACTGAGCCTGGCAATACAATTAAACACTGCCGATGGACTTTTCTTTTCTTTTCTTTCATTCCAAAGCCTTGAGGGCCTGTGTTCTTTATTTATTTTTGTTTGGATCAGGTCATAGATTGAGTTGTATGTCTTAAGTCATACTCCCACAGCTGCCTTGAGCAGCAATTTCCTTTTATTGACCCTTGTAAAGTCCCTGGCTCTGTAAACATCTAGGGGCTGTCGTGTTTTTATGAGCTATAGGAACCTAATAACACAGCATCAGCATTTATTTGAAGACTGTACATACGTGGGTTTTCACAAAGGAATCCAATGCAACTCCAGATGCACGGGAGATCCTCTGACCTCTGAATGTGACGATATCATCTTAAGGTCGCAGAGTCTTGAGGAGGTTGCGAGATGGATTTTTGACAAAACAAACATACTAGACATAAATTTGAAGAGGATTAAAGGCCTGAAGGAGAGGGGGGTCAAAGGATGAAGGGGAGAGGATTGGAGGTGGTCGCTCGCGACACGGATCGGTCGTGAAAGTGTATTTTTAGCCCAGGACAGAAAAAAGGTGACGAAGGAGGAGGGGTGGAAGTGATCGATATGTTTGTTCAAAAAGGCAGAGGACTGCCGACACACAACAGTGGAAGTCATGAGTGAAGCGGTCCC
Organism: Anoplopoma fimbria; assembly: GCF_027596085.1. Lineage (NCBI taxonomy): Eukaryota > Metazoa > Chordata > Actinopteri > Perciformes > Anoplopomatidae > Anoplopoma > Anoplopoma fimbria. The sequence continues at coordinate 7,711,744 of NC_072459.1, forward strand.
TCAAGGGGACGGCAGGCTCGGCCAATGTGGAGACAACAAATGAGGAAAGGGTAACGGAGAGATGGGAAGGAGAGCAGGGAGTGCTGCTAAGTGACAGGAAATATTCCAGACTTCCAGTAACCAGACGGAGAATAGACAAAATGCAAAGAAACGTGTTGGCAAGGAAGTCCTGAAGTTGGTCCATTTCTATTCTAAGAGAGGGGGTGAACATGGAAAGTGGTTCTAATGCTTCCTGTTTGTACTTAAGGCACAATAAGATTGATCCTACAATAGTGTACTCCTTATTTTCTAAAGGATCTGACCTTTTTATCAACTGATTTTACCTTCTGAACAGACTTTGAGGACAGAGATCTGAGATGCACCAAAGACGTTGATACACAATTTTTATAACGTGGATAACATGGTTAAATGTTCAAGGTTGCAAGACTAACGCTATTGTTATTTAGGTGCTTTATCCCTCTGCGCTCTCCTTCACTACTCGGGCAGAATTCTTAAACAAATCATTCAGCCACGATGTGGGACTTTTTCTGCTCAGTCACTTCTAAAGCGTACAGCATGGAGACATTCATTTCCACCCTGAGAATCAGCGGCAAAACATATGTAACTGTTTTCTATTAAGGACTTTACACTATTGCAAAACTAATGCAAATCCTTTCTTTCATTTATATCTTACACAGTTTGATCCAAATTTGACAAATCCATGCGCATAATTTAGACTCACATTGATTATGGTTATTTCCCAGAGATCCGAAAAAAATCCACATAGAGCTGCATATAAGATCCCTCACTAGAGAAAACGGTGCCGTCCATTAGTTGTTAAGATCCCTGTTGAATGCAAGAAAAATATAAAAGAAGGAAGAGTCACAACATCACTGTGTAGTGCATTAGCACAACATATACAGTCTATTCGGCTGGCATTGATGTGATCATCAGACTGTTTATGATATTCAGGAGGGCTCTCTCACTAAGGTTTCCTATTATTGTCTTATAATGTTTTATATGCATTGATAAATCTGGACCGTATACTGATACTTGTTACTTACTTGTTGCTACTTGCACATCCATGAACTGTGTTACCAATTGCACTTTCTCAATGTATATTTTTTTGTTAACTAAATATTTACCGTGGTAACAAGTGACAACTGAGATAATCGTCCAATCAACAATAACCCATAAGTTTACAATTCTGCATATTTAATAAAAAATCAACAGCAGCTACCGACAGACAAAGTCCTTACAAACTTAACTAATGCGTTGTCAGCAGTAAGATTGTCAAAACGAGAAAAAAACCAGCTTCAATACTCGAGAAGCTTCGTTAGCATTAGTAACTGTTGTTACCAAACGTTCCCTGTAACAATCCATAAAGAAGACCAGAGGGGATGCAGAAGTGGGTATACGCAATGCAGACTGTAATAAATAAAATAAGGATTCAAATTATGTCACAACGACAGAATGACCCTTCCTCCTTTTATAGTTTCCTTGTTTGAATGTGAAAGAGTTTTCTTTTTTGTCGTTGTTGTTGTTTCCATGACAACTGAGCAAACTCCAAATGCCGATGAAATACCATTTCTTTGGTGTCTGACTAAACATTTTGGGTCAAATATCACTGCACTGATTACAATACATACACAATACACGTCTGTTTGTATGTATGTATGTTTAAAAAGCCTGAAAGATTTTCAAATATATATTTTTGTTCACTTCACCTCACACCGATTTTCAAACAGACTAACGTTACTTATGAATATACTTTAAAATCTCCCAGCCTCTGTAGTAAATGTTATGACTTGACTGACTTGACAACTTTTTAAAGCATGTACACAAACAGATTTCGGACATCTGATTTCTCATCAAACATCCCACTTTCACCGCATGGTTAATGTATGCTAGCAACCTTTGGTCTTTAGTGTACAATCTATGTGTGTGTATGTATTTGTGTGACTTCACCAGTGTGGAGCGAGTGCATGCATGCGTGTATTTCTCTCAGCTGTGACTGGTTAAATGATTTCTTGAAGGGCTATAGAGCGACCATTTCATTTTGGCACCTAATAAAAGTCAGGTCACACTGTGCCCTGGCTGATCCTCTTTGATATGGTCCGTGCACTTGCCCAAACCCTCTTTCACAGGTGCCAATCATTATAGTCGAGCCCCCACCCTGAGCCTCCAAACACCCCACCCCCTGAGGGCACATGGTGGCTTCACAGTAGTTGTGTTGAGGAAGAGGAGAGTTTAATCTGCCCCCTGTTCTGGCAGACCGGCCGTATTCTTTGACCCTTGCTAACACCAGTTGGCTCTTTTATTCCCCAGCTAAGCTTTCTTCAAAATATAGTTCTGAACAAAAGATTCTCTGACCCACGGTTTGGGAATTGGCATCCAGTACCAATTCCAGTACCCTTAAAGTGACACCAATACCAATAGAGTACCTCATTTAAGATAATTTATTGTCATTATGCAACACACGTGGATGCACAATGGAAATCAGTTGTAGCCCATTTGTAACACAACAAACACATGACAAACAAATCAAAACAACAGCAGTTATACAAATGATGTAGTGCATTTTTTGAAATTGCATCACAATGAATCTTACAGTCACATAGTATATTACAATCATTTTCACACACTGATGACAAAACTCAACCAGAGAAAACATTGTCTACATCAACTTTGGTATCGAACCACCGACCCTCTGATTGGAGAACTACCTTGCTCTCCACTACGCCACAGCCGCCCCATACTGCAGTCCACATGGCCGAAATCTTTTCGCCAAAAACTCAACCAGAGGAAAACATTGTCCATTTGAGCACCAAGCATCATGATGTAAACAGAGAGTCCGCCTCCTCTCGTCCCACCCGAGTCCTGCACTCTGTCCTGCTGTCCGCCGGTCAATATGATTCAATACCCATCATGTTAATGGGAGCTGTGTGTCCCACTGGTTAAACCCTGTAAAACCTGTTAGCTCTGTCAGCACGGTTGCTGTTGTTAGCGTCGTTACCACCACCGTTAGCTCAGACATTCAAGTGGTCAGAGCCGTGTGCGGGCAGGAAAACTCGGAGGCATGGGTTGTAGTTGTTGCTGTAGTGGGCTAGCACCGTCACAGCACAGCAAGAGGGCTGGGATTCTATTTCTGGGCTAGACGGGCCTTCTGTGTCCAGTTTCCATGTTGTCAGCGCTGGTTCCATCCGGGTTTTCTGGCTTCCTAAACCTTAGGTCAATTGATTACTTTAAATTGTGGACGTGAACATGAATGGTTGTTCGTTTTTGAGATTGAGAGTCTGGCAGCCTGTCCAGGGTGTACCCTGCCTTCGGTTAAAGATAATGGATGGATAGTGATGACTGGCTGCGATCAAGAACCAAGCAAATATTATTTATTTTTCTCTACATCTAGGCACAAAAAAGGGATCGGTTACAAGTAACTTTTGCCTGGTGAAGTTTTGAGACTACTTGGTATTTGGTTATTTCCTTTGATACCGGTACCCCAGTCCTATCTGATCAATGAAGATCCCTGCTGCAAATATACCCATTGTTACTTTAAATATTTCTTAAGGGAACTACGCATTCATGCTCTTACACTAGAGCAGTTGCTTTGTGCAAGGGCATCGTGACAGTAGGAACTAATGCTTCCACCACTCATGTACCCCAGACACATTTCCCAGCAGGTGTGGGGATTCAAACGGGTCACCTGGCAAAGGTTGCCCATTTCAAAAAGGCCAAAGGTCAGGGGTGAGCCTGCTTTCCAGATCCCATGAATGGCTGGCGGCACATTATATTTAGCGATTGGCTGGGTCCGACACTGCCCTTTTCTGAGATGAATTACTAACTTCATTGCTCCCCCCCCGACGGACTCGTCAGTGTTAAACCAATGACAGCAAGACAGAAATCAAATTGAACTCGGGATCAAATCAGGGCAACAGACGCCAAAGGCAGCTTCACCTTTAATGAAAAAATGTAGACCAGCTGATTGCTGTTTTTATTTTTTTTAACGTTACATTCCAGAAGAAGTGATGAAATTGCTAAATATAGCTCATTGGTGAGGTCATAACAACGCACATGTTTTGTGGTCAGGTTGCCGCTGTGTCCTATTAATGTGTCATCAGTAGGTTGGTCCACAGTTTCATAAGTGATCTTTGATTTATTATTATTTGTCTCCTAAATACTGCACTGATGGACCACTAATTTGCAACAGAGTCACACCACCCGGATTGTTCTTTACAACATATTAATAAAAGATTTAAACAAACATGGCAGACGATTTTATTCTCTGAGCTTTTCACACTGCGAGTAAAGGATTCAACCAAACATGTTGTGCTTTTATTGAAAGAGTCTTTCAACTGTCACAAATTCGCATTGTTGCGTATTTTGCATTTGCGTGTTGTTTGTTCATCAAGCCTCTAGTGGGCCTTTAAGGTTGTGGTGAAACCAGTGTACGTTTAAGAGAACGTATTCTTAATCAATTCTTCAATCTCCACAAATGGAATTCCACTCAATCCAATGCGTCCAAATACAAAACATCCACAACACAAAAAGAACAGTGTCACTGTTTGACTCCTACAGATTCTGTACAAACAACCCCGACCATGTATTTCTTTGAATTCCATTAAAAAATGTACAAGAAATCACATCACCAGAGGACTGCTTATTCCTTTATTTATTCATGAATTAATTCCCGCCCAAGGCTGACCATCATAGGGTTCAGCTTATACTCTCCATGTAACATTGGAAAAGGTTTCTATAGTTTTGTCACAAAGTGATTTTTTCTTTAACAGCAAATATGAAAATGATTCAGTTAACCAACCATTTGAAATATGTATTCTTTCTAATTTCTCATGTCAGGATGAGGTAACCTGAAATAGAATAGGATATATTTTGTTCTGGTATCAGGTCAGCATTTTAGTTCATGTGCCACATACAGACAAATTTTATCTAAAGTGGGCCCGACCAGTAAAACCATAGTATAATAACGTATAAATAACAACTTCAAATTTCTTTTAGTGTAAAGCAGTACAAGTGTATTCTGAAAACATTCACAATTAATGACCAAGTCATTTAACATACTGTTGATGAACCACCTGAGATGTTCTGATCCCTCAGCTTCGACAATAAACAGACAGTTTCCTCAAACCTGCCAACAATTCATGTACGTCTCTGTTTTCAGTTGTCCTGGCACGTTCTTTTATTTTTAGCCACGATGGCGCAGTATATCGTATTCCTTGAGCACTGAAAGGTGATGTGAACACATTGAGAACACCGACTTCCCTTTAACCTCTGTGGAGAAAGAAGAACTGGTCCGTATTTCTTGAAAACACAGACTGTTCTCCTTTTTGACAAAGATTCAAGTACATAAAACCATGGGATCTATGAAAAGGTGTCTAGCAGTGGTCCTGCTACTCTTACAAGGACAACGCAACCCCCAGTGGACAAACAGGATTAGCAGCACATTTTATTTAAAAAATTGAATGTATGACTTCTTTGCAAGTTTTACATTTTGCAGAGTCATCCAAATGGATGGATTGGACCCTTTTGCAGGCCGAATGTTTGACACCTATGACCTATAGAACTATTTTCCCTTTGATGATCATATTATCATATTCATTGTTATTAATTAGTTTACTTACTGGAAATCAGTTCACCTCTATCTCACACTGCAAGTCTTTCCCCAAACATTGACTTACCCATAAAGCGCACCACTTCCTGTCACCTACTGGACTCTTCTCCTTGCCCACCCTCCCCCTTGGGACACATTCCTTCTACCATCTGCTATTGTTAGGAACTCCTAAAAGCTTTAGTTGTTTTGCTGCCAGAGGAACAGCACCCTCTCTCTTTTTCATGATGTAAAGCAGAACCCCCTTTTTAAAAGAAATGTTTTGCCTAAAAACGATCCAGCAGCTTTCTAAGCCTAATTTCCAGCCTGGTGCCGCACAGTGTGTTCTCAAGGCCAGAGGAGGCTTTTGCATTTACCTTCATATTCACCAAGTGAAGCTCTGGAGCTTTTCATATTATGATTCAAGGTGATTGTATACATACTAAGTCACTTTATTGGGTAAAATAACTTCATTTAATCCTTAAGAGATGAAAGTGAAGCCCTAGATTTTGCTTATAATCTGTTTTAATCATGTACGTCTCTGTTTTCAGTTGTCCTGGCATGTTTTTTTATTATTTATTTGTGGATAATTAAGAGTTTGTAAATCACTTAATTGTAGGTTTTTTTCAAGCATCCTGTCGTCTAACTTTTCAAATGAAGGAACTTTCCAGATTTAAGGAAGTTAATGTTAAGAGCTGTGTATAGATTATGGATTTGTTTTTAACTGCCAGTTGTGGTTTGTTTAGTTGATGGTCTGCAATGGATACGAAACGTCGTTGTGTATGTGACAGAAGAGTTTAAACACACACTTTGACTTACAACTAACTTATTAAAAAACCTTCTGTTTATCCGTGGAGTTAAGAATTAAATAACCTTTATAAAGGTCAGAATGTGCAGGTTTTGTTTGTCATCATATTTCTACACGTTATGAGTTATGAATCATTCATAAACATTGTGAGAACGCACTGTTCCTGAAATGACACTTCTAATGGTAGAGTTCTGCATGTAGCACTTTTTTAAAGTTTATTTAACTTTACCTTATTTCACCAGCTAACATTGATTGATTAGTTGATCGATTGATATCTTTATTTTGGTGTCATGCACATAACGTGCCCATCCCTCATGGGTTTATAAGACACCAAATGCATTGAACAGGCATTTCATTAAGTTTCTTTCAATAACAAAATTATTACTTCACCTTTCAGCCTTAAACAAAACATTCTGCCTTCTCTCTCAGGCCTGGCCAACAAAATCTGCTACAAAAAAGGCTCCTTTCCTGAAGCACAACTCTAATTTGTCGTAGTCATCCAGCCAAAAGAAATCAACATAAATGGAAGTAGTTTTAACAAAGAGTACATCCCTTATGTCCTCGTAGATAGGACAGTAAAACAAAAAGTGCAGTTCTCAATTTCACCGAGCTCAAACAACAAACAGATTCTGTCCTCCTCTGGAGTGGAATCAAACCCACCGGTCTCTAGGGCTAACGGTAATGTTCCTGAGCGTAACTGTGCACATAGAAGACTTTATTCCTGCTGTTTTTTGGTCCTCCTCACATTGCCGTTTACTCAGCGGAGTCTGGAGCTGGAGCTGGAGCTGAAGGTGTGGTGGCAGCATGGCCTCAACCTGTGTTTTAGCCCTAATCTGTAATTGCATCCAGTGAAGGAGGAACAGCCTCTCTGACGTGACCGGCCATGGACACGCGAGGCCGAAGCCGCCGCGCAAAGCCAGAGAGAGATGGAGAGATTTGAGCAGGAACAGCAAACACAGATAAAAATGAATACAAAAAAAACGAAGGGGAAAAGCAAACGGATTGACTTTGGTAAGAGGTCACTTTTGAAAAGTCCCCCCAAGTGATTGTTCGAAAGTACCATTTTTTTCCCCCTCTCAGTTCAGGACACCCCAGAGATGTGAAGTGTAAGGTTATAGTATGGCCCAGTGCTCTATATTAATGGTGACTTTGGCTCACCTAATACGGATTCTCAGGGTTATAGCCCCCGGGTGCCTGCTGAGCAGAATGTGAATGCAAAAAAGAGCCGATCCCTCTCCCCATCCCCTCCCTGGTCACCAGGGCCCCCACCAGCCCTCGCTCAAGGTTACAGCCCATACAGGCTGGCAGCGATGAGGCCATCAGCGCTGATTTTAAATGATACCCTGGACTAGCCAACACTTAGTGTTCCCTCTCCCTCTCCCTTTTTCTTTAAACTCCTGATTACCCCCCCTTTTCATGTTAATATTGTAATGCATGATCAGAGGACAGGCTGAACGGGGAAGGCGCGTTTCTCCTTGAGTCGGTCGCCGGAGTTAGAACAAAAAAAATGTGATGTCTTGAGTGTTTTTTGATCAAGACCCTGCCTCTTAAGCCCTGAACTGTGTTTCTTCGTGAACCCAGTGTGGGTAAAAAATAATTTGCTATGCTAAACTCCTGCACGAGCCTCTGGAAGTCTTTGACATCATGTGTCCATTTTCTAGGGAAATCTACACCGCTTACAATTCCCATTCTGTAATTACACTATTAGATATTCCCCCTGCTACGACTGTCAAACGATAGCTCCAATGGACACTGGCACTTTTTCTGTTTTTCTGTGTTACTCCCTTCTCATTGCTCATGTAGATTCCGTTAATGCTTACTTGACGAGTAAAAATGTTATTCTAATGATGGTCGAGGGAGCAGGGTTTTTGCAGGTAGTTGTTATGGAAACTGCAGCTGCAGCTTAACTGTACGATAAGCCTCCTCTCTTACCGCCCCCCCCCCCCCACCCCCACACCCCCCACATCTTCTCTTCCTTTTTTTCGATCTGGTGAACACAGCATGTTGGAGTCATTACCAGAGTACAAATGGTTAAGGACAGAGCGGAGACATGGGGGACAACGTTCACTCAGATGCTCCGAGAATGTGTGCAAACCGGTCGGTGTTGCTATCTGCCCATTTACCATTTTTTACCACAAGGCACTCGTCCCATTTACAACAACAAACGTGGAATATTTGTCCTCCTCACTTTCATGCTTAGTGTTGATTTACAGCTAAATTGCTAAAACAGCTCCTCATAATCTTATTTATAGGCAGTGTTGGTAAGTGCTGTCTATTTTGCAGTTTGATACTAATGCACTCAGCAGACTGAAGCCGAAATTCCCAAATGATGATCAAATTTTGCATATTCTCTGTAAATCATGAGTTGGTGCTGTTGATGAGAGTTTACATTGGTCTTCTATGTTTTGTACTTTCCTCATTTCAATTGCAACAACAATCTCCAAATGCTTTTTTCAAAAAAATAAAAAAGGTCAAGAGAAAATAAGGATGTCCAATGCTAGAGCCCCTCAAAAAGTCATTGAAACAGATAATAAATAGGTGAAATACTACTGGGAGAAGGACTCCCGTGTCAAATGGCCACACTGTTGACCCGTTCAACGTGAGAGCAGCTGTTGAAATCACCAACAGAACATGTAGGTGTCCTCATAAAAGCCTTCAATCAATTTTAAATACACACTCATCTGTGTTTATTATCTAGGCCGACCCTTTAGGTGAGTTATTACGAGGAATCAAGGACGCATTTGGCTGGAAGTCACCAGTTAACACGGTCACTCGTCAATCTGTAAAACTAGTCCGCTGGTTGGATATCGATTGTGACAATCGAACATGCGACAACAACACATTTTTATGTTTTAACACCTTTTAAATCAATGTTTAAAGGTTGCTAGCTCTTCTGGATAGCCGGGTCTATTTAGCATTAAATAATGGTACCTCTCCCTTTGTGACTTCATCTTGAGGTTAAAGGATGTATCAAATAAAGAGCGATTCATCCAACCTTTATCCATCCTGGGTTTGACTTAAAAGCAGACCATTTTCAGTTCTCCAGTTTGCAAAATTCAGTGGCTACTCTGACATCTAAATAAGACCATAAATGAAGGGCGAACAAGTCTTTCTAAGGGTGTAATTTGGAGCATAATACTGGGTTTGCTCATCTAGACTTAGTGTTTCCTCTTTCATTATGCTGTTGAATAAATGGGCATGTTTTGTTCAATGAAGGAATTAACGAACAACGCTAAATAACAAACCCCCCACCCCACTGTGAATGCAAGACGCTGCAGCAGGAATTTATATTTCAATTTCGAGTTCTTAGTCCCAACACAAGCCGTTCAAGCAATCACTGATTGGAACCTTTTATTGAAAAGTACCTTCAGATCTCTCACATCCTCGGCACGGCTTGGCTTTCAGCGAACAAATGTTTAATTCCGAAAAAGAATTTAGATTAGAAGTAAAGAATCTCTCAGAAGATTGAAGGCCAAACAAAATGTAATTAAGTGGATGTTTTTGCTTTTTATTTTCTGATTTCGACATAGCTTGTTGAACTGTTTGCAGTAACTAATGAGCTCCATGTGAGATCACTCAAGGTTATAGCCGGCAGCATCACAGCTTAATGTGACTTGGTGTGTGACAAGTTCCCTCAGTTTCCAGCGAAGCTCTGTCTTACCGAACTTCCACAAACTTCAGCAGTGGTGATGTCAGTAATGATCTCCAAGTAAACCCAGCTAAAATAGCACAGTGACCTCATTATTGTTTCCATAGTTACAGAATGGAGGGGTTACAGCTCCTATCTATAGCGGCGTTCCCTTCACACAAAATACTGCATTTTCACAGATAGTGGTTAGCAGCCAAATTGCATAAAACAGCTCATGATAATCTGATTTATAGGGCGGTGTTGTGTAAGAGCTGCTCATTGTGTGGCTGGATACTAATGCACTCAGCAGTGTAGAGCTCAAATTCCCAAATTGTGATCTAATTCTCTTTACAATTGCTCTGACAAATTATATATTTGTTGTAGATGATGGTGTAGTGCTGTTGATGGTAGTTTACGTTTGTGTTTTTTTTGTCTTGTTTATCAAATATTATCATTATTTAAATGCAGTGATATCAATTCCAGACCCTGAAACTGCTTCTCTGCCACCCACCCACCTATTTCACTCTGTGTGCCAGAGAAAGCATCACACACTTAATTGAACCAGCTGGCTTTGTCAGGCAGGGATCCAAAACACGGATCTATATTTACTAGGTTATATCATTGTAAATGAGTCAACTAAAATTTAACTCATGTAATGAGAGAAGACCTCAGTGTCTCTCAGGCCTATAACATGTAGTAACACAGCGAGCCACTCTGTTTCTTCATTCGGTTAAAAGGCAAAAAATGATATTCTCGAGTGTGATTTTCCTGAATTACAGTTCAGCTTTCACCACTGAGGAGGCTTTTTTGGGGGGGGTTGTTTTCTGTTTTGGAACACCAGTCTTGCCTGTTCCCGTTTGGTATTTTGGTGACTCATTGTAAACTGCGCCAAAGGTGGAGGAGAGGCACAGCAGGGGGTGTTGAGTATAACTGGGACAGATTGGTGTCAAGAATAACAAAGATATTGGCCTTTTTTTTCAGTTGTTTATACCACAAGTTGCCTGCATGTTCTGTAATTATACAAAATCCCATTTCATAAGCACGAGCATTGATATGCTGATATAAAAGTCTCCACTCTTTTGTGAAGGCTTTCCACAAGAATTTGGATCCTGGCTGAGAGAGTTAGTGAGGTCCAACCATAGAAGTAGAAAATGAGTAGAATGGAAATTCCCATTAAAATCAATGTAGCAGGATCGTCAGAGCGGCGGACATTTTAAAGTGGATTGTTGCCATTGCGACGAATGTAATGAACTAACCTACGCTGAGTTGACTAAACTACTTTAACGTTACATACAAAGCGTAGAGAGCTAGAGTAAATGAGTCAAATTAAACCATTGAATGCTTCATCCACACTCTCTTTTCACAGCGTAGGTAAGCACACTGCTGTAACCAGTGTAACAAAAAAGCATGGTGGAATTAATAAGCAAGCTATCGAACTAGGCGGCAACCTCTGCTTTTGCCGATTGAAGCCGATGCTGAAGTTTCTTAAATCATGCATTCTCTCTAATGACAAGTCCAAACATGGTACTACATCCAATTCTCATATACAGTGTGTGCTAGCAGACAGTTTGCTAGTTTGCTAGCTTGCAAATTCCACAATGCCTGGCTAACAGTTGGCACATCCCATGGGGGTATGATGGGGTTGATCTCAGGATCCCTGTTGGCCAATCAAGGTCTTTGGGCTTTCACCAAACCTTTAACTGAAAGTTGGAACCACACTTTTGTCTACAAAATCATTGTGTTCTGAAGCTTTAAGATTTCCCTTCATTGAAACCAAGTGGCCCAAATTATGAAAAGTAATCAAAAGTAAGTCGATAAGATGTCCACTTACTTTAAAAACACATCTAGTGTACAAAATGTAAAGTAAAAAACAACAATGTAATTGTTTGACAGGAGTCTCGAGAACAAAACTAAACAGACAAAACAGCAATTCTTGCATGTGCAGTTCAGCTTTAAAACATGACATTTCTTTTCCCGAGCTAATGAGCAAAACGATAAAAACAGACTGAGATGTAAACATGAATACAACAAACAAAATATAATAGAAAAAGTAAATCAACTTGATTTAGAAGTGTGTATTCTGTTGAGTGCCACCCAACACATGCAGATTTCACATTTTTGCAGAGTGTAGCAGGACTCCATCTTAGAGACTCCAGTTGAACGCTCCCACCACGCATTGTTGAACCGCGGTTCAGCTGCAGACAGGTGCTCCTGAATATTCATTGGCAGTGAGCCCTCACAGATTCTAATCACTGTCAATATGTGTGCACTTTGCAACTGTCAACTACTCAGAAAACAAAATATGCCCTGCACTTCAACTGCTTATAAAAATATATGATACAGGTAAAAATAAAATTGGGAGTTAAGTGAGATTTACACTAAGCCTGAACAATGGAATTATTATTCAAGGGCGTCACGTAATCGTTAATCTGTTCACATGTGTCTCAATTTTCAATTAAATGCACAAATTCAACATATTTAAAGGACTTTTCTAGTGGGATGTTGAGATAAAGAGATAGTAGCCTCAGGTCAGCTTTATTTCCGTCAACTCTGTCTCCACTGTCCTCCTTTTTCGGCACCTTTATTTGTGATTCCTCTCCAGGATCTATCTAAGGGGGCTTCAAGATGTCACTTTCTTGAGGCCACAGAACACGGCTACTCAAACTCCACCCACTCCTTGTTATGGATGACATCCATACATTCCTGTCCTGTTTGTTCCACGAGGTGTTTATTTGAAAAGGTTAGTGTCCAGAACGTCTTCACGGCGCTGTGCAGACATTTGTTATCAACAACTTTCTGACAACATGCCGAGCTGTACTGCCAGGTGCAATTGACAGGGTCCTGCTACAGTTTCAGTCCAGATGATACAGCTGAGGGTCTGATTTTACATAACAGCTGTGAAGATGGATGTGTCTAAAACTTGCAGTGAAAACCTGTCTCCTCAGTAAGGAGCTCCTCACCCACTTACATACAATATTTCAAACTCAAAACAACCAACACAATCTTTTAGAGAGGAGGCTGGTATGCATGGATGCACAGCTTGGTCCCATAAAAATTACATTCCCATAATAAAAAAACTATTTTTGATGGAACGTATTTTCTTCCAATTATGTTACGACGAATCACATATTATTTTTTAATCAAAGCCTGCTTCGGTCTGACATTCTTGATATATCCTTCAAACCGTTCTCTCTGCCTGTCTCTGAAAAAGCTTTTTCATTTTTCCAAATATTAGAAAATATTTATCTAAGGAATGGAGTTAGTGACAGTGTGGGCTCCATGGGTTGTTCTTGAAATAGAGGTAATGAAAGAGACCCTCTGCTTCTGTCTGAATCACCTTTTACGCATGATATTATTCATGCAAGGAGTGCAGTTAGTGACCGTGTGGACTCTATAGGTTGTTCTTGAAGGCAATGCTAAACAACATAATGTTTGTGTTATTTAGTTCGGAGGACTTGTTGACAGCTAGATACCTTTTGACCTGCAAAATCTGGTGCTTATCGTGTAAAGCTCTGGAGAGGCCTTGCCATTGGAGTGTTTGCAGCTTTTCATCCTTCATCAAAATCCGACTGCCCTCACCAGAAAAACAACAGCGTTGGTTTATTTGTTCAAACATGTAACATGACCCATGAAACCTTTTGGAGAGGAGCTCTGTGTTGGAATGGGTCGACAAATATGGGTTTCTTTGACACCAGAGACTGGTGTTCACATCCCGTCTACAGTCAGGGATGGATTCTTTTTAACCAGGAGCTCAATCGTTTTTGAAACGGTCACGTTTTAGGGAAGGCCTTTACAAACAGTATCAAAAATATAAAAACGACCAATTCATCCTTTAGCTTGGAGAACTTGTTGACATCTATTCCTTGCATGTGGAAACACGGTCAGAGTCTGGTGGAGGCCTTTGTGTTTGAAGGTTTACAGCTTCTTTTTTTTTTTTTTTTTAAGCGGTCGTTGAAATTAGCAGGTTCAAACGGTGTCCTACGACCAGCTGGCACAGTCCCCCCCCCGTTACCTCAGGACTCCAATGAACCAGGGATGAGGAACGCCAGGTCAGAGCCAATGCCACTGCCGAGTCATTTTACAGTCTGTCATCACTCTTATCAGAGTTTTAACCCCCCCTTCTTTCACTCTATCTTGATTGGTCACTCCTCTCTGGAACACGTCTGCACCCTAGAGGCTTTATCTGTGATTCCTTATCATCCCCAACTCTGCCTATCTCCCACTGCTCTCCCCCCGTCCTCCCTCCTTTTTCCGTCTCTTTTTCCCATTTGTCTGTTGTCCGTCATATTTGTCCTTCTCTATCTCCAGTAATAGAGTTGGGATTATATGTTGCAAAGTAAATAGTGTTGAGGTAAAATAGATGTAGGTTTCTGTCCTCCCCCTCCCGGAGCCCACATCTACAGCTCCAGACGTAGTTTTGTGTCATATTATCCTGCTTTTACCTTGTAATCAGGGATGAACTCATCACTGCAGTGCATCAGGGAAGATAGCTGGACTTTACACTTTGCACAATGTCAGCGAGGCTTGACACTAATTATGATATTTTCAAAGTCGGTCGGATTCACAGCGGAAGCACATTTACGCGGGGTCCATTTAAATTCTTAATTGTGCCTTACTGTTAAAAGTAGAGAGTCTGGGTATTTGGTGTACAGCCCTAGGGGCTGTTTGCCCTTGGCGATTTCTTTCATCTTCAGATTTAATAGCACGAGTCAAACGGTGTTTGGTAAATTTGACTGGGCTACATCAAGTAGCTGGAGTTCCTTGTGCTAATATTGACCTGAAGGAGTGGGTGAAGGGGAGCGTGTGGGACATGAAGATCCCTGTGAGATGGAACAGGGACTGAATGCAGCGAACACTGATAGAGGACGAGCGTGTTTGATATGTGTCCTTTGTCTTTCTTGCCTTGAAAGTCACTCGTATCCAAGACTTTTGTTTGGCATCTGATTTTCATAATGAAGGTGACGGCAGCTACTTTAAGGTCTTTCAACACCCGCTTTGAGGTTTTGTGACAGAGTTCATTTGACACTTCCTTACTTCCCTTTGTACCGCACGGTGCATTTTAAAGGAAACCAGGAACTTTTTGTGGCTAGTACAAGCTTAATATCATAAAGTTGCTCTTGGATTAACAAAAATGTGAATAAAACAATAACCTTTTTTAGATTGACCTGTTAATTCCTACTTAAACATTGTTCATGAGAAGACTAAAGAGCCCCCACATCATTGTGGATTATGAGACGATGGGCCCCTGGGCACAGACATGCAAAAGGCCCCGCCACGGCATTAGTATGAAATAGCTTTACTCTATTGGTGTAGCGCAGTGATAACAAACCTACACCTTATGGGCCAAATGGGCCTGTGGACCATTTTCCAATTTAAAATGAAAATAAATGTTTTTTCTTTTTTTTTAATCTTTTATTTATAAAAAGTACTAGAATGTATTACAAACATCAAACAAGACTAGTAGATCTTAATTTATCAAGCCCCAATGTCCTCAAATACTAGAAAACTGTTGGATTTTCTATTTGCATTAACAACTAAAATGCAGGTATTAAATGCAGTAAAATATCCGATTCATCTGTCATATGGGCAAAGTGTCAATCCTTGTGCCAAAATAATGTGGTTATATAAGTCAGTCAATTTGTAAAATAAAGAACATCAGAGAAAGAGGAGTTATGACCTTTCAGTGTTGATTCATTTTAATTAATATTATTAATGTTTGTTTATTAACCCCTGGGCAGAGCAGGTTTATTATTACATGATTTCATTAATTGAAAATGTGAGGTCAGCCACTACTATACAGTATTACCTACTAGTCACTTCTTTGAAAAACATGTTGTAGTGCTTCATACTTTTGAATGTATTTTTTTCTATCCTCCTCTCTTCAGTTGATTTCTACTCTTCATAGTCAGTTTTGTAATCCATCACTTTGAATGTTGAATCTGCAGAGATTTCTTATCAAAGTTTCAATAATATGACAAGGTAAAGCCAGAACAAAAAGGAACTTTGGAAAAAGAAAAAAAACTTACTGCAGACATGATATCCACTGTGATGGATTACACAACCTTCAACAAGTTTAAACGAACCATTAAGAAGCTAATGGCTGCTTGAAATGTAGGAAGAATGTTGTTTTCAGAGTGACCAGCAGAGCGTACGATACATTGAGAATGTGGGCGGGACAATCAAACGGGGGTCTGGATGTCCTCACGGGGTTAATGTCATTTCCTGTATTCAGGTGCCTTCTAACAGGGTTGAAACTTTTATCTGGCTGTAATAGCATTCAACCAGATCACTTTAAAGATGTTAAAAAGCTAAAAGTACAGAAATTGATTCGGTGACTTATTCAGAACCATCTTTAATGGTAACCACTAACTGTTTATTTAAACTTCAAGATCTTTTTAGTTCAGTTCCTTTCTTTAATGTTATAAAACCAATGAGTTAAGTGGAGAGGACAATTGTTGTTGAAGTGCAAACTTATGCAAACTACATTCATATTCCAATCATTTCTAATGCTATGAAGAACCACTATAGGACCTAAGGCCAATGTCTCAAAGGTAAATTAAGTTGTTATCCAGTTACCTTGGCGGCTTTGTTTGCACATTTCTACACTTGAAAGCTGTTTCCGAGAAGCACTCCACTTAAATATTCAAACATTTCATGGCAAAAGCCATTAATATATAAATCACCTTTCATGGGAGGCAGTCTTGAATTCTTAGCTTTGAGGAGTGTTGATAACTTCATTATAGCTTTGTTTCACAGGTCCCTGATATGGACTCCTAGGGCTAAAAAATACACGTTCGCTAACATTTTATAAACAATAACATAAAAATGAATGTTGCACATGTAACCACCAACAATGACTTTAGGTGATGTTTTTTATTTAATACATTTCATAAAGTAACAGAATTGCCAGGTGCCCAGTTGTGTCGACGGTGGCACTGCAGTAACGGTTAAAATATTTAAAGATAATAAAACAAATTTAAAACTAACAGTTAGCTCCTCTGCCTTGGTACCTCCATCATTTTTGTCCTAATCAGTACCCTTCATCCCTTTTTGCTTCCTTCCTTCCTTTTTACCTTCACTTCATCCCTTTTTTTCTCTCCTTCTCTTTTAGTTTTATTTTGCCATCTTGCTCTCCTCCTTCCTGTCATGTTTCTCTGACGCTAGCGACCGATGAAGCATGAGTCAGGTTTTTAAAAACATGCACCCCCCTCCAACCCGTTAAGACAGCCGACCCCAAACCGCCAACTTTATGCATTTTAGTAACACGACTGTCAGAAAGACAGAGGACTGAGCACCGAGAATGTTTGAGAGAGAGAGAGGGGGAGAGAATGTGTGGGAGGTGGACTATTGCACGCATGTTTCTGTAAGTTATTAATAACTTACTCAGAACGCTGCTTTGTCGCTTTTTGACCCGCACGCCTGATCCCGTGGTAGTTTCTAGTATGCTTCGACCCGCGCATCAGCGGCTCGATCGCTTGTAATGTGTGTGCGTGCTATGTGAGGATCTGCATGGCTGCAAGGTAGCAGTGAAAGCATATGGAATTTCATTAATTTGATTCCTCTGAATAAGAGAGCAGATGGATTTGATAATAAAGCACTGCCAGTGAAAAGACCAATGCACTGATTTTAAAAACACTAGAAGTGGGAGGAGTCTAAACTAATCGTTTAAATAAATGGGTGGGATGTGTCACATATACAAAAGCTGCAATGCCCGTGCATAATTTGTAAATTGTAGTCATTTTTATCAATTACTCAGGTTATTGTCGATGCATCCTGATTACATGCAAATGAAAGCCATTAAAGTATCCAGATCTCATAATACAACCATTCGTTATGTGCTGGACTAGTTTTTGGCTTGGAGCAGTTGCCAGGCAACCAGTGGAGACACCATGTAGTTATTGCTCACATCCAAGAAATAGTGCAGCACTTAACCTCTTGTAAAAACGGCAAATTGACGTGTTTGTGTTTTATACCTTGGTTTTGTACAGATAAAGATATAACATGTTCATTTAAACGCTTTAGAGTTGGTGGATACCCTTGCTAGCTGTTTCCCCCTGTTTCCAGTCTTTGTGCTAAGCTAAGCTAAGCGGCTAATGGTGGGAGCCTCATATTTAAAGGTATAATACGTAGTTCATTAAAACGTCTTAACACGACTAAAACTATGTTTTATATTTTGTTGAGTTGTGCACTTACACTATCCTTAATGTTCCTGTCATTTTAATCAAGGTAACTATATGTTTCATATCGCCTTTGTGCGTGCGTCAGCGTTGTGGTTATCTGCCAGATGAAAATAAGTGAATTTTCCAAAATGTCGCACTGCTATTTGAACTAAAACCCTGTAGCAAACTCAGAACATCTGAATAGAAATGAATCTTCAATAGATTAACCTTCCAATACGTGGATTCATCATGAACTGTTGCTGAAATTATTTATGTCTACATACCATACCATTGTTTTTTGATCACATCATAAATTTCTGCTGAATATAATGTGTCAAAATGCTCTTTGGAAAAACAATCTACGAAAAAAATCAGTGATTAATTATTAATAATAATACTGTCGCTCTCACTGTTTGAAATAAAAACACTGCCTGCAGAAGGACACATCAGCTGTCAAGTAAATTCCATTTGTAGCTTGATGGCAAACCAAAATAAAACTATGTTGATGTCGCCTTTGTGTAACCTGAAGAGCCAGATGGTTTGTTACACAGAAACATTTGGGGAGTCGTCAGAGTAAACTGTTTGGAAAAGGGCAGGCAGGTCCAAAAAAGACTTGGCAGGTGATTGAAAGAACCATCTGTCAATCAAACTCTTATCGAAGCGAGTCGTGGGAAGAGCAAAAAACATATTTTCCATCATGAAAAGCCTTCAGTGTTGTTCTTTGCTCTTCTTTCAGTGAAGAAATACTCTCCAGCTCTGATATAACTGAGGCTATCGTAGCATCTACGCTAACCTCTTTAGCAGCCGCCATTGTTGTTAAGAACCAACCGTCACCTCTCCCAGTCGTCACCCACACCTGAACCATGCCCATAGCTTTAAGTAGCTCCTTACAGGCAGGCGGAAACCTCCGGTTCTGAAGAGTTAAGCCAATGCCGAGTTGTTTTCAACCTGCATTCTCTCTACTGTCCATCAGGGGGCGACTCCTCTGGTTGTATAGAAGTCTATGAGAAAATGACTCTACTTCTCTCTTGATTTATTCCCTCAGAAAACATTGTAAACATGAGTTTATGGTCTCAATCTCTAGTTTCAAGTCTTCTTCAATACAGCATGATGTTCATTTAGTAAATGATGGTCCATTTAGAGTCAAATAGACCATAAAGCAGGGTATGCTTTAGGGCGGGGCTACTGTGATTGACAGGTCTCTACCAGAGACGTATACAGCGTTTCTATGTCACTCCTCCTCAGTCCAAATATCATATCAATAATTTTATCTTATCACCTTTATAGTTTTGAACTAAGACCTTCATTTTGTATATTAAATTCAACTCTCATTTGTAACATTTTTGCCTAAATAGCAACCATTACCTTAAATTCTGCTGGTCGTGTGCATTTTAAATCTAAAAAAAATAGGAGCATCAATTGGCGTGCATCATTTATCGCTTTCCGTATATTCAGTCCAATTTGGGCTGAGGCATTTCTACGGCTGCATAAGTGTTACAATGATGTTAATCGTGTAAATTATTCTAGATTGAACAACACTTTTCTTCATTATTAGTGCATTGCTTTGTGTTAGATTCAGTCTCCTGAATGTGTGCACTTGACTTTTAATAGCACATTAGTGTGTGTGTGTGTGTGTGTGTGTGTGTGTGTGTGTGTGTGTGAGAGTGTGTGAGTGTGTGTGTGTGAGTGTGTGTGTGAGAGACTCCCCCCGACACCTGGCTTTTCCCATTTCTTCCTCTCCAGTTCATTCAGCAACACATTTGGCTGGCACTAAACTTACTTTTGATGATTATTTTGGCACCAAACATATTTATACACTCTTTGAAGTGAATATATTGTGGAGACAGCTTGAAGTCCTCGCTCCCAAAGTTTAGTCAAGCTGTGGTTATCCTGGGTTACAGATCTGGACACTTCCCTCATTTCCCTGTTTATCAGTTAATTCTGGCCTCAAATGACTTGTTGTTATTTCCGCTACTTGTCCAACGGAGCAGCATTATCAAGGTTCTGTTTTCATGAGATAATGCTTGGGAAGACACTGTTGTGTTCAAGGTCTGGCTTGGTCTACCAGATGTGAGATTTCCACAAGAAAAGGCAGTGCAAATAAAAAAGCACAGGCTGCCCTGCTGTTGCACACCACATTGTGAGATATCACAATGATCAGCCTATTACAGTCTTGACTGCGTTCAAATCCAATACACAGCCTTCTCGTGTGCAGTAAGAAAAATCACCATCACCTTATCCATAAATAAAGTGAAGGCGTTTTACGAAATAAGAGACTCGTCCAGTCTCTTTTTTTTCCCCAGAGGCGAGTCACAGCTTACATTGTCTTATGTTTGCTCCATGTTGTCATTCTCAGCACATTTCATAATGGATGAACATATTTCCTTCGTATACAGGAAAGCGCTGATAATGAGAGTTCTCGTTCTTTAGAATTTGCACCACTGATGATAATGGACTTCATTATGTCCCTCTTCCAGTAAGCTGTCACCCTGAACAAATTTAAATTAGCCCAGCCCAGAACAGATCTTACACCAAGATTATTTCCATTCAAGGCACCATTTTGGAGCTGTTTTGATTCCCCTTTTAATACAGGACTTTTTTCACACCAGCAAGCAGCAGCCCTGTTTATTTGACTGTCACAACATTATAAATTACTGGCAGCTTTCTAAGCAATGACAAGAGGGGAGAAAAGTCACCTAGAACCAGCCTCGGCTAAGAGAACGGGCTGATGTGAAGGATGCTGGCTCGCTGGCTCCCAAACAGGGCAAGGTGGGGTCTTGGGCAAGGGACCCTGAGGGAAGCACGTGGTGGAAACCATACTGTGACTCATTCAATAAAGTTAATTAATGATATTTTACACATAATGAGGGTCGGACTCCCATGCGGTCCCCTCTCAGGTTGAGTTCATGGAGAGACAGCAGTTTTGCTGCGGCTGCAGGGACCATTCTGGAAACAAAACAAGGGTTGTAACACGTCAGGCTGTGTTAAGGTCATTTTCTTATGACTTTGTCGATTTGAAACACACATTTTCTTTGACATCAGCCTTTATTATTAATTTGTTCTATGGATAAACTTCTTATATGAAAGACATTCCTCATATTAAAGGTTAACTCGCCATTTTCAAAAATCATAGGTTATTCAAATATGGTCTAAGACAGTCCGAATATATATGTAAACCTGAACAACTATCCCCCAAATCCAAAATCTAGACTGCTATAACTTAAAGTTATAAGTCTGGAACTGCTCCATATACAATGAAATGAACAGCTTTCTCAATCCATTGTCAGTGGTGCTCTTCAACAGAGGTGGGAGCAAGTCATTGTCATGCAAAACACAAGTAAGTCTCAAGTCGTTGCACTCAGGTCTCAAGTCAAGTACCAATTCCTAAATTTGGGGTTTTGAGATCTAAACAGGCCTTTTTTTTATCTGCCATATATGCGATTGTCAGGCGGCAATCTCCAGTTCTGCTGAGTGAAGCCGATGCAGAACCTGCATTCTCTCTACTGTCCATCAGGGGGCGACTCCTCTGGTTGTATAGAAGTCTATGAGAAAATGACTCTACTTCTCTCTTGATTTATTCCCTCAGTAAACATTGTAAACATGAGTTTATGGTCTCAATCTCTAGTTTCAAGTCTTCTTCAATACAGCATGATGTTCATTTAGTAAATGATGGTCCATTTAGAGTCAAATAGACCATAAAGCAGGGTATGCTTTAGGGCGGGGCTACTGTGATTGACAGGTCCCTACCAGAGCCCTATACGGCATCTCTACGTAACTCCCCCGCAGTCTAAATATGTTGACTTCCCTTCATTGGTTGCGAAAAAAACAACATGACATTGTCGGTATCCCAAGATAACACTGAGAAAAAAATAAAATAGAGCTTATTTAGATAAAAAAAACAGAACTATGTAACTCTCTGTGGGTCTCCCATTCATCGTCTATGTAGCAGCTCCAGATTGTGCTTGATGACTTCACATGTTTGAGACTTCTCTGGTTTCTGGCTTTCAGAGTGAGTGGCTCACTTTCCCAAATATTGATTAAACTTTCCTACGACATACATAACATAGTGAAATTCTTAATTTACGTGGTGTTCCCCTTTAAGTCAATATATTCATATTTCATATATATTTTATCACCTGCATTACAAACATGCTGCTTGGTTTTAAACCATTCTGCTTCAGGCATCATACATAATGAAAATCAATAGGACACATGCAGGTTACTGGAAGCAAAAGGCACAGCTACTGTATAATTAACATTAATAAACACAACACCACACAGACATTAACATATACCAGTTATCAATCACCATGTGTACATACAGATTCTGCACCAACCAGTAGTGAAAGAGACAATGTTGACCCAAAAATTGACATATTTTTACATTTGAATGCACCCCTGGTAGATATATGTTTTTTGGCTGCTACGGGCATTTTGTTAGAGTTTAAGGCCTTGGTCATATTCACTTTAACAGTATTAATTAATAATAACGGATGTGAGCTATGCAGTCATTTACGGCTCATCAATATATGCTCACTCACAACTCATTAAATACGGAGTAACTTCAAACTATGACGCATTAAGTACCCCTCTATAGTGTCAGTTTTGGGAATGTCAGGGATGGCGTTTCAGTTTCCACTTGCCGTCTTCACAGGGAGTTAGGTTAGGCATTGTGGTGTGACATTAACTTGACAGACCAATGGATCACGTGACTAGCTAGTGACAAACATGTGACGAAACAAGTCACGTAACGACACTGACGGCTTAAGTGACGAAACGTTTACTTTTAGTTCAGCACAGGACACAAACAGCGGTCTCCTGGGAGAAAGTCCTGTGTTTGTTTGACCCCCTCCCCCAGGCCCTGTGTGGACTTTCTCACTCTTTGTACTCCGTCATTTGCTCTGATTGCTAGTAAAGACACGGATAGGTTTACATTGGAGTTACAGTAGTTTAAAGCGTGGTGTGTCAGTATCTGGGTAAAAAATGTAGTTCAGACTTAAAATAATAAAACCCATAGA
The DNA here is from genome assembly GCF_027596085.1 of Anoplopoma fimbria. Taxonomy (NCBI): domain Eukaryota; kingdom Metazoa; phylum Chordata; class Actinopteri; order Perciformes; family Anoplopomatidae; genus Anoplopoma; species Anoplopoma fimbria. The sequence continues at coordinate 7,734,938 of NC_072459.1, forward strand.
TTTTACACATTTCGTGTTTTTACTGTTTCTGGGCCGATGAGTCAGGTTGGTTCTGATTTCAATGTTTTCATCTGTATTGACTCCTTGTGAAACTCTGGGCTGGTTTCCCTTGAAGAGGTGTAATAAACAGAACCTGGGAGGCTGCAGCATCTGCATTAACACCTTGCCGGGGACGTCTCCTAGGGCCCAGGAGCCGAGGACAGTGCCTTCCCTTCACACCTCGTTACTCCCGTTGCCTCCCGTGACCTTTCCCTGCAGGCAAACACGCACCCCCATGAGACGGCAAGCCAATCAGTGCCCCCCTTCCCCTCCAGCCCCACCCATCACAACCCTTCCTCTTTGCCTCATTCCCTGAAATACACCGTCGCTGCACTGACACACACTCTTTGGCTGAGTGGTGTCGCCGTCGCCCCCTCCCTCCCCCCTCACCCATCATTGTCCACTCTATCAGTCAGCGCTGTTAACGTTCAGGTGATTTTTTGCTTTGAATCACTCCGGCGGAAACTGATGTGACCTTGAGGAGGATGTCGGTGTCTTTTAGACCTGATGAGGAAGGAGGACGCTCTTTGAAAGTCTTGTCTTTCATGTCACTAATAGACAGGAGGCTGTCTGAATAACTTTTTTTTTTTTTTTTTTTTTTTTTTTTGACCAGTCATTACAAAGATCAGGACGGGCTTGAATGCATCAAGCCTTGGAGAGTAAGAATGGAGTTCTCTGGGTAAAAGAAAAAAACGGGGCCTCTGGCAAGGTTGCGTGGTTTGTCTTTGATGCTCCTGGCTTGACACGGGAGCTCACCTTGACTGGGTCATTTATTCAGACACACACTAAGTCACCTGGCACTGTGAGGCTGAGAGACAATTGCATTTAGCCTTCATGGAGCCATGATGCCCGGGCACCAGAAAACATTTATATTTTCAACTTTCATTGGCCTGTCGCAGTTTAAGTGGTAATCCAAAATTAAATCATTTTTTGCCCTGGTTATGAAATTAAAAAGACAGATTTGCACCCAATGTTAATTAATTTCTTTAGTGCTCCTTCTCAAAGCTAATCAAACTATTGAAAAAAAAACAACTTTTTGAAGTCAGCCGTGTGTCCCAAAATAAAGTAAAAGGAGGCGTGAGAAACATGTAAATGGTGCCGAAGCACTGGCTGGATGGCACTGCCCCTCATCCCCCCTTACCTTCTGAACAAACCGTCCCACCCTGACCCAGGACGTCCACGAGTCTCACACCGTAGATGAGTTGCAAACTGCAGTGTGGCGAGTCAGAGCACAGAAAAACCCTGTTAATTGGTCCAGTCTGGCTGGCCCCTGTCAGACGAGGCCTTTCATGGCCTTTTCATGGGTTTCTCCTGGGAGAACTCAGGAGGCTGCCTGTAATGAGGCACCGTACCTGGTTGCAGAGGGGGGAATCAGGAGGGTCACTCGTGGGCAATTAGGGAGAAATAATGAGAGCTTTTTCTTTCTCTCTGTCTCTGTTTCTATCCCCCCCCCCCCCCACACACACACACCCCCTCCTCCTCCTCCTCCCCCTGTTTCCTGTGAGGACGGTGGCTCATCAGGTAACTTTTTAGGGAGTGTGGGGGGGGAATCCCTTGAGAGGCAGCTCAAAGCCAAAAGTAGCACTGCAAAAAGAGAGCCAGAGCACTGTAGATATTCAACAAATATGCACAAAATAGCCTTCACCACACATGCTGTAAGCTCTGTTGACCAGCAGTGGTAGCAAGCGAAGATTTAACCTCAAAAGGATGATGTTTAAATATGTCATACCCGTTCTCGTCACAACTCCTCACACATTTGACACCTTGGCGTCACTTTGCTTCTCCATTACGGTCGCACTTTAACACGTGGTTACCGTCGTGAATTCAAACAAAATCACTTGAGTTAAGAGAATTCTTTGTTTGGGTTTAAAATGCTACGTTTGTAAAGCTAAAGTGAAACACATGTTTGGGACATGAACAGCTTTCTCCTAGGTGAAAGTCCTGTGTTAGTCCGACACAAAACATCATTTGGTGACACTTGTGGGTCAATCTGTGAGCAATCTGCCATCATAACTGGCAGATTGTGAGCCCCAAAGGGATGAGATGAATGCTACAGCTTAGCTTGTTTACAGTTCATTATTCAGGGTCAAGGTGAGACGCTATAGCTAAGCTTGTAGAGAGTTCATCATGCAGATGTAGTTTTTCCCTTCACTCCTGGGATTCCAGTCTTTACACAGCTGCCGTTAGCTACTGTAGATCCTTCCTGGCTGCTTCTGTGTCTGCAGACAGATCTCCACTTCTTCGACAGAGATTGATGTGCTGCCTGTCCCCCGCTGTAATAGCACTCAATATCCACTGCACTTAATATCCAAATGGCACCAAATCAAAATCACCGGCAGTCTGACACCGAGGCGAAACACCTCGGCTAAGTGCAGCGCCTTATTTACATGCACAGAGCCGATTCATTTATTTTACAGGGTTGAAAGGTGATCAATAATTTACATGCAGGTAAGTGCCTTCGTATGTGTGAAATTGTCCGCACGCCTCTAAGAATAATGGAGAATTATTTGAATTGCAATAGAGATGGTTATCAGCTGCAAAGAGCCATAAAAAACGATTAGAAATCAAATTGAAATTGGGGGAAGGGCGGCCGGTCCTTTTGTTGTGCATTTGCGGCTAAAAGGAACATGATTAAGTTTAGAAAATATATTGTTAAAATAATTAGTTTTGCCAGTTTAGGTGAAAAAAAAAGCCTTTTGTGCAGCCCCAAGGTTGTGCTTTACACCAAACTGTGAGATCCACAAAATAACATCACAGTGATGTCGGTCCTCCCACCTCTTTCTCCTTTCATGATAAATTCCAGATTCTCTCTCTACTGGCTGCTCCCATCTTGCTTTTTTCCTTTCTTTAGCCTTCAATTTTCGCATTTGCTGTTTTAGCACGGTGTTGGAAAAACCCTTTTGAATGCATCTGTTGTTGAGGAACTCATAAGCCAGAGTGGGTTGGAATGTATCTGCTGCCCTTTTCTGTGGACGGATCTCGAAGGAGAAAGAATAGTGTAGGTGCAGACTGCTACTGAAGGCTGTGTTTTGCTTTCTGTTTTGAAGTAGCATGACAACACTGATGGCATGACAGATTTGGGTTAGCATGCAGACCTTGTTTTGGATCTTGCTGTCTTTTTTTTTTTTTTTTTTTTTTTTTTTTTTTTTTTTTTTTTTTTTGGTTGCCTCTGAGAAAGGGCCATAAATGTTATAGCAGTCATGGAAATCCCTCCCTTGTTCAGGCTCCATCTGTGCTCACGAGTAGCAGAATGTGCAGTTAAGAAAAAAAAAATGAATGCGAGGATTGTGAGATGGCCCAGGGAGTCTGTTACGCTGATAGAAAAATGTAAAGTGCTATAGTCATGGATGTAACGTAGAATGATTGGCTGTCTCCCCTGTTTATTTGCCGGCGTGAGGGCTGTAATGGAGACAAATGCTCGTCTGAGCCCGCGAACCTGCTGCTTTGGCAATCTAGCTCCCCAGTATGTGCAGCCGCTCAGACAGCCTGCACTGTGAGGACCGTGTGAAGGCAGGTGAGAGGTCCTCAGGTGAATAACCTGGGTTTTATGCCTTAATGACTCCTTGTTACTCTCATAGCTATTTCCCAATTGCCACCAGCAATTCCACCCTCTGTGTCCATTAGATGCAGGGAACATGGATCAATATGTGATGCAATTTCCCTGGAGAATGAACGAGGCTTCTTTAGGGTGGCTGGCCCACTTTCTCCCCCTCTTGTTCACTCCCTCTCCCTCTCCCTCTCTCTCTCTCTCTCTCTCTCTCTCTCTCTGCTGTTTCCTCCTCTCCTTTCACATGCTATGCCGAGTAAACCTCAGGTAGGATGTCGCACAGACAAAAAGAGATTTTTTTTGCTCAATCATTTATCTAAGCGGGGTAAAAAAATTCACCGACGACAGGAAACACTTTGTTACAGCGGCTAAAACAGAAGCCTGTCACACAGGTCTCTCTAAAGCAGATGAAGAATGAGTCATCAGCGGTCCAACACCCACCCAGTAGCGAGGCTGGCACTCAGCATGCCAGCAACATCATCTGCCTTACGAGGAATGTTGCCCGGCTATTATCTTTGAACAATGAGACACGGTTTGCTAGTATTCGATTTTGCAAAGGTCAACATCATTTTGCCACCGGAGTAAAGTGTTGTTTTGGTAATGAATATGCCCTAGATCACGCTCAGACACACCACGGCCCGTACAGTCTGAGTGCATTAAAGCTCAGAGAGCAAAAGCACATTATGAAGCAATTGCATACCTTTGTTGTTTGGTGTCATGATATTTTACTGCACACTTACAAAGCCCATTAATTATTAAAGTAATGCTGAGTTGCAGAGGCTGTTAAAAGATGCTTTTTATGAACCTGGAGCTGTTTACTCGGTGATACGTATTTGGTTATATTTATTTCTGGTCACTTTATTTTGACCATGATGAACGTCAAGATTAATGTATCAAAATACTACTGTTATTGAGTTTTCACTCATCTATTATTTTCTTTACCTCTTCAGACCAATGAATGATTTGAATCCTCAACAATGCAACCCAGAAGAAGCACACAGCTCTTTAGGATCAGGCCTGAAATGTTCACATAATTGTTTTGTTATGAATACCTAAAAATAGCACCCTCAACTGTTCAGACAAGTATGAAGAACTGCTCAGACCCTGTTCCCTGCACGCATGAGGATGTACACTGCCAACTGTGAATAAAATGCAGATTTCCATTGCGTGGCACAGCTCGGCTGTACTAGACTCGACTCCCTCTTTTTTGTTTTCCATTAGCGAAAATTGTTGATAGTACCTGGTACTTGTTTGTTGGTACTGCCTCAGGTTCCTAGCGAGCTGAGCCGACAGGAGAAGGTGGAGCTCAAACGCTGCAGACTACTGATTTCTTCTAGAGAATCATTGCTAGCTTTGCACAGGACATCCTGCACAAACCCACCAATTTTGAAACACCAAGCTACCATCAATAGTGACAATAGTTTTTAAATGGAAGCTCACTAACTCGCCAAAGTAGAGACTTTCCTCTGTTTGGTTGCAGATGAAAGAATTCAACAAGTGTGGCGTTGAAGATGATGTGATGGTATGCTGTGTTGCTACGGCGATCTGCTGACAATCCAGCTTACAATGAGGGGTCATTTCTGCAGTGGAAGGCGAGTTAGAAAAAAGGACCTTGTACCAAAATTGAGTCAAGTTGAGTCGAGCCGACCCATGCAGAGGAAATGAGGCATTACAGAACCACAGAAATACCCGTTTCTGGAGCATTTCGAGACCAGTGTATTGGTGCCAAAGAACCAAAGAAACCCAACCTGTTCCTGTAAGTCGCTTTGTATAAAAGCGTCTGCTAAATGACTGTAATGTAATGTAATGTAATGTTAGAACTCAGCTACATCTGAATAGTTGCATTAACTTAAATAATGACAAAGTGCCTGGAGTAACTGATGCTGAACATTCTCTTTCCCCCTTCAGTTTGCCTTCAAAGCCATATTCTAAAATAGCTAAACTCACCTTTCTATTTGTCACACTTTTACCAGCAAGAGACCACCGGCAGTAAAGGAAAGCACACTGAGGCCTTGTTCAGGTCACTATGTTCTGCATACACAGGGGTGCAGACGCATAGGGGCAGCAATAAAGAGTTTGAGTTGGCTCAAAACCTGCCGTAACACAGTGTGTTGGTTAATCAAACTGTGCATCTCTGTTACGATCCTGTGAAATGTGACCAAGGTAACTCCAGTGTTCCACTTCTCAATCGTTACTGTTGAGGATAAATCAATTGATCCTCTTAGAACACTTAACATCCCATTAACACTTGTTAAAGCAAATGTTTTTCCAGCAACTGATTAGCCTTCAGCTACTACTCAATCTAGACTTCCTGGGTCGTATGTCTTCATCTCACCATTACGACGATGCAACCCCTTTGCATTTCAAGTTAATTGGACTCAAATTGTTTGTTTATCATATTCTCTTGTAAATTTTCCTATTTTTATTTTCAAATGACGTGTTATTGCTATTTATCTTTATGAATCAATAACTAAGCCAAATTCCTTGTATGCACAAATGTACTTGGCATTAAGCCTGATCCTGATACTGATTTTGATTCTGAATCAAAGCTTTTTACACCACATGTCATCCACACATACATTCATACACTGATGGAGGCTCCCAAGGTGGCACACTGCTCATCAGGATGTAAAGTGATGCTCATTCACACACTAATGTGACCTTCGGGAGCAATGTGGGATTCACTATCTTGCCCAAGGACACTTCGACATGTGGACTTGATGAACCGGGGGTCCAACCGCCGATCTACCTTTCTTAGACCGGGCCGCCTCGTGCAGGGCTGTTTTTAGACAAACAAACAAAAACAAATGTGTGCAAATAGTTTCCTCTGTAAAGTTTGCAGCTTTGCACAATCACTCACAGAGGTTGCATTTGGCCTGGTGTTGTGTAAACTAATTGATTCATCCAGTTTGTTCATCCGGTAGAGGCCTTGTAATGATGGGGCGATATCGAGTGGTGCATTTAAATGTCCCCTCGCTGTGGTAGTTTGCAGCTTTTCTCAAGGTTAAGTGTTTCATGACAACAGATTGTAAATGCAAAATGCAATGTTTACAAGGCAATGGGCCACTTTCTTTTTCTTGTTTTTTTCCCCCTTTCCAGTCCGCGCTGTCATGGGTCAGTGATTGTCTGTGGGATTTAGGTTTTGTAGTTAGCACAGTGTGGCAGTTGAAAGATGTGCACGGTGCGGTGGGTGATCAGAAAGTCTGAAATTGGCCCAGAGAGAGCAGCGCTGTCAGAAAAAGACCCCGGCGCCGAAGAAAAGAAATGGAAAATGCCAACTCCTGCTGAGTGAATGAATACATGAGTTTCTCTGTGAACCTTTGGTCGTACTGCTCGGATCACAGCATCAGCAAAAAATACTCTTAACAGGCTACAGGTTTCTAAAGGGTATAATAATACAAGAAGCGTTATTTATATCAAAATGCATAGGTTAGGGTGAGGTAGGGGGGAGGTATTCGGAGTGAAAGCAGGAGGAACCAACACCTTCACTCGTTTCACTCGTCCCATTGTTATATTTGTCCGCAGGGGGATATTTCTGTCAGCCCTTCTATGTTGATTCCAAAGGATGATGTAGGTGTCTCCCTCCATGTCTTTAATCAACACACAATGTTATCTCCCAGCAGCTCTGGCCCTGCATTTGTTTCCGTGACTGTTTCACGACTGTGCCGTGGCCACTGAATGGCATTTCAGAGATGAAAGAGCACTCGGTGCAAATGTCGTAAAAAAAAAAAAAGAAAAAAGAAAACGGTAGAAAAGACAAGACAGACAAAAAAGGGAAAATGAAACAAGACGAGACAAAAGCGACAAAGAGAAGTCTCTGGTTCAGGATCTGAAGAGGAGACATCAGTACGTGTGGGCGGTGTTAAATAATTTACTCCTCCATGATCAGACCCTATTTAATTAGGCCGTGTTCCGCCGATTTAATCAGGCCCTCTTGGTTGGGGTGTTGGGCTGTGAACTTGGAGGGTCGAAGGGGCATCATATGCTCGCCTGCTGCGTGATCACAGCGGGGCCTCAGGTAGAGGACACGGGGACACGTCCTGCCGGCTCACTACAGTTATTGCTAACAACGCTAACAGGGCACAGCAGCAGACCCCGGTGACGCTAAAGGCCTGCTAACAGGGCTGCAGTCTAACACCTGAAATGGCTTCGTTAGCCTTTTAATTACACCCCCCCCAAACATTATATACAATTATCTTTGTGTGAGTGTCCTATAGGGCTGCCTGCTGAAAGCTAATAAGTCCGATCACTCGTACTTGAAATTCTACAAGTCAAGCCTTTGAGACTAAATCTATGAGTAGCTTTATGCTCTTAACAATGACATCCTATACACATTGGTTGTATAGATATGAATGATGATGACAAGGTACAAATAGTCAAATCTTAGGATTCACCAGCCAAATCTGATTTAATGAAAACAATCTGACACTGGTTCAGCCCTAGACTGTATTTTAGAAGTGGACGTAGTCATCGTGACGTCATGCATTGTTTTGTGGACTGACATTATGTAGCCTTTTTCGCGAGTTTGCCGTCGCCATCTTGGAATACGGCCGTCGCAATCTTACCTTTTTGCATCCAATGAACAGAAGTTACCATATTTGGAATGTGGAACTAAGTGGTTTTGTTGCCTGAACTAAGCTAAGTATTTCACAATTGTTTCCTAAACTGTGTAGTTTTTTTGCCTAAATCTAAAGTGTTTTTGTTGCTAAAACCTAACTGAGTTAGATGGAAGTTTATTTTGAAAAGACCAAGCGGTAATTGGCACTTGTTGCTGGCTCTCGTAGGAAAACACACGTTAAAATAAGGGTTAACATTTTGTAGGATATCATCCGAACCGTTGTGTTAGGATACATTGGTTGGTGAGGACGTTACTGAACGTCAGAACCAGAACCATCCTTCCTCCTCCTGTTTTAGGATTAGTGGCAGCATCTTTAGAGCTGGGATCGGTCTGGAAATGATAGCAGGAGAGGAACGGGTGCATCTAAGAATTGTATTGCCCAAGGCTAGTTTAGAGGAAGTGCAAGCTGCCAGAGGATCCAATTTCAGGCCATTTCCCCACTAAAAAAATGGTCTGAAGTGGAAAATCACACCTGATGGCCCACCAGCATGGCTTTCAAGCCACTAGATGGTAGTATGAAAGTCTTTGTACGAATCAATTTTCTGAAAAACAAGGTTATGATAAAAAAGATAGAAAGGTTGGACAAAAGTCCAGATGACCATCTGTGTCCTTTAACAAAAGACTGTGTTCTCATTTCTTCCCACATAGCGACGAGATGGAGACAACTTAAGCAGTTTTTTCTCTCACACTGTCGGGTCGATGTGAATAGGCCAGTGGAGGACATTGAATTTGTTTTAAGCTCCACTCCCACAACATGCAGTCAGTGCTGAGGTACACACTTTGATTTGTGACATGCAGAGAGAACGGGGAATAGAGAAGACGTGGAAGTGGAAGAAGAAGAAGAAGAAGAAGAAGAAGAAGAAGAAGAAGAAGAAGAAGAAGCGCAGGGGGAACAGAAGTGGAGTGTCCCGCTGAGGTAATTTGCCTTGGGTCTTATAGAGCTTACTCGCACTGCTGGCAGAGTCGCATGCCGGCTGATACGGGGAAAAGGAGAAGATGTGGGAACAGCGTGAGGAGCCGGCAGAATCACAAGTGCTGTAGCTTTACCGCGTGGCTTCAGAGGAAATGAGAAAGAGTGAGAGGGAGAGAGAGAGAGAGAGAGAGAGAGAGAACTGGGGAGTGGAGTAGGGTTTAACTAATACTCAAACAAAAGGTAACCGGGCGGGGGTGTGTGCACGAGGCATCACGCAGCGAGCATGAAAAAACCCCCCAAAAAACCCCACTAAGGCCAATTTTCATGGGAGCGTAGCAGTTTTGAGCACACATAAGCACCTGTGACACCTTTGGCAGTGCCAAGAGCCCACACATCAGCTGGCGGTGACAGCATGGCTGGCACACGCCTGAGGGGCCGGGACACTTCCTCTCTATAATTGCATCCCATGTCAACCGGTGACAAGTCGGGCTCAACCGGCGCTAATCATCAGCCGCGCGACCTCCACCTCCTTTTGCCCTCTCAGCCCCCCCCCGCTCCTGCTATCCGCCCGCCCATCTTTGTTTTTGTATCTGAAGGGGAAGCCATTACGTCTTTTATCTCGGCACCTGATACCAATCAGCGTGACTCAACAGTCAAAGCACTTCTGTCTCATTAGTCCTCTCGTTTAAAAACTATCCGTTAACGTATCCATTTTTCCATTTATTCCACCTGTTATTCTCACTGGCACATTTTACTCATTCCCTGTTAATTGCATAATATTTGTTCAAATGAGTGCGGCGAAGAAGATGATAATAGTCCCGTCTATTCTTACGGGACTGCTGGCTGTGGATTCAAGAGCTCCTTCACACCTCCCATGGAAAAAAAATGAAAAAAGTCTGGAGTGTGACTATGATCCAGTCCAGTTAGCAGACGCCTTAAAGCAATGTACTTTTTGTGATTTAACACGAGGAGGCGATTCGTAACAACTTTTATGTGCGTGACGGCAAGTTTGTAAAAAGTCTGTACAGCGGAAAGTCCTTGTGATCTTTTGATAAGAGACATCAGTGTGTGTGTGTGTGTGTGTGTGTGTGTGTGTGTGTGTGTGTGTGTGTGTGTGTGTGTGTGTGACCACATCTTTGATCTCTGGTGAGTGATGTGTGTGAGTGAGTGAGAAAGAGAGCGACGTGGCGCTACTGCCTCCTGCCTCCTGCAGATTGAGGCGAGAGCAGCCAGGTGGGGCGGCGGTCGTGTGTCTGTGTGCCACAGTAACTGGATGTGATGGGTGGCCTCTGGGGATCTCTGCCTTAGAAGTGCTAAACGAGCGAAGCAGAGCAATCACGCTGTTCCTGTGTGCGTATGCATCCGTGTGTGTGTGTGTGTGTGTGTGTGGTTGTGTGTCGCAAGTCCACACACACACCTATATATATATATATATATATATATATATATATATATATATATATATATATATATATATATATGATCGTCAGTTTGCTTTCCTGTTGCCACTGGCTCTGTGTCAGCGTAGGTGTGCGTGTCTGATATAAAGGACGCTGTATTTATCCCCGGACTAAATATAAGCACCACACGATGGATGAGGAGATAAAAAAAAATAAAAAGCCTTTAATGTATTAAATGTTGCCAGGTAACACACTTTCTTTTTTCTATTATAATAGAAACACAAACATGGCGGCTGCTGGGTTGAGTATGCACGGGTGACGATAAGTGCTGCAGACGGTCCACATGCGGCGAAGTGTGTCTCTAGTCACAAAGGTGGTGACAAGACACTGGTTCCAGTCCCCCCCCCCCCCCCCCCCCCCCTTTTCTCAATATGATTGTTAGCCCCGATGCCCTCGAAAGGGCAAACTCCTCTCATTAACCAAAATGGAATTGACTTCATTTAATTAAGGAGTAAAAGATTTCCTCCCATGCGAGTGTTTTGTGTTCATTTCCTCCTTTTTTTGCACAGCAACCGTTGCTGCGTGTGTGTGCGTGTGTTTCCGTGCACGCTCGCACATATATTTCCAACCTGCAGAAGCAAAGGCCCTCATGCATACGAGAACAAAACAAACGAGTGTGTGTGTGTGTGTGTCACAGGTTGTGTTCTTGCCGCGGGCCAAACGAGGCCCCCGGCGGTGACGCTGTATGGAGGCCTCCGGTAGCACCGTTTGCCCTCACAGGCTCCGCCCACCCGCCCTTGTGTGCCGCCCAAGCCGAGGTGAATGCCAAGGAGTCCCCGAGCCACTCCATCAAGAACCCCCCCCCCCCACCCCTCCCCGGGGGAACGCCAGCCAATGAATTAGAGATTAGATCATAGTTACAGGATCATAACAGTGATCTAATTGCCAATTTCTCTTTTTTTAATTGAATTTGGTGGAGTGAAGAGGCAGAGATAGGATTCATGGGAGCCGATTGTAGTCGGGGCCCCGATGTTGACCGGACACGACAGTTAATGAGAAAAAAAAAAAAATACCAGAGCGCGACATTTGGACACAAACTGGGGCGTTGACCGCAGAAACGTCGGGCGGATATGCTCGGCGGAGCTTGTTTTGGACGTTAGGGTGTTGGCTCGATTAAACCAGTCAAATTGTATTGACAGAATTATAAACCGCAGTTAAATCAATGTAACTAGGCTCCACACGGTTGGAGTATAGTTTATCCTCTTTTCCTATTGCTTTTAGTTTAGTCCGTGTCTGTTTTCATGCATCCTCATCCTCACACCTCCACCAAATCTTAGTCCGACCCAAACTGGACCGGGGCGGTGTCGTCTGATTATAGCTCGGGTTAAATTAGATGAGATAAGTTGGCCCCACATCGCCTCCACAGCCTTTGCTTGAGAGCTGACAAGCCCAATACATCTGCCGCGGCCATGGTAATTGAGATGGGGAGGAGGCGGAGGAGGAGTGGGAGGAAGGGGGGGGGGCGTGTGAATGGGTTAGGGTGGAGGATGGGGGGGGGGGGGGGGCTCCCTCTGTCTCTTGTTCCTCAGTACCTGTCATTGATGAGGAGCCAAGGAGAAGCTTCAGCTTGAAGCTGTCATCGGCCCTCTGAATCTGTCTGCCTCACTCTATCATCCCTCCCTCCTCCCTCCTCCCTCTCCCTCTCCCTCTCCCTCTCTCTCTCTCTCTCTGTGTGATGTGGATGCAGAGTGTGTGAGTCGTGAGGCAGCCAGCGAGCGTGTGTGTGCGCCGTAGGAATCCGTGCGACCGGCTCTCGAAGGCGTTTTAACAAACCGGAGACGCCGCAGACCGAACTGGGGGTGCAGGCAGCCCCGCCGCCCCGACACCGCCGAGACCGACGCTCCCTCTCCCGGACTGACAGGCCAATCGCAGGCCACCGCTCGCCCCCTCCATCCACAGCGCTCTCTCTCTCTCTCTCTCTCTCTCACTAACTCACACTCCCTCCTCTTCTTTCTCTCTCTCTTTCTCTCTCACTCCGGTTTTCATTCCTTTGCGTTCAATCCGTGCATCCCCTCCTCCTCCTCCTCCTCCACCTCCACCTCCTCCTCCTCCTCCTCACACCTTTTGGTCAGAAGAGGAAGCCCAGCCCAGGGAGAGACGCTGAGAGGATGAAACTCTGACACGCCGACAGACCACAGGGAAACAAGAGCACAACTGTGAGTACAGCAGTCCTTTCACCTCTCACTCAGGCTTAACTCTGTCACACACACCTCATCTCTCTCTCTCTCTCACACACACACACACACACACACACACACACACACACACACACACACACACACACACGTGTCCGGCATTTACTTCAAGCACACGCAGTGACTTGACTCTACACTCAGATCCACCACCGTACTCACCAATCTCTCCACTGCTCAAGTGTCTTTGTCTTCTTCCAGACACAATAACAGTCAAAGAAGTGTTTTTTTCTCAAACATGTGCAGTGTGTTTCTTTATGTCTGCTGTTTGCTTTGCGCTTGGTCTTGTATTTAGTGCGCAGAACGCAAACAAAAACAATACAGCAAAAGAGTGTTTCTTACTTTTCTACGACAGGCAGGGGGGACGTTTCCCCCTCCCTTTAATGGATTCACTTTTATTCCACAAGTCAAGAGCGCCTTTTTATGTTTCTTTTGTTTGCCTCAGATGAAAAATCGCCCCAGCAATATGCAAGGTCAACTGAATAATGTTTCTCACACACCGCCTCCCGTTGTGAGCTTCTTTTGTCTGTGCAGTTCTGCTGTTTTTATTGGCAATATAGGCATGCTGGATCTCAACATGAGGGGAAACGTCCCTGTTCTTATCTCCCATCTTAAACGCATAAGCTGCTATAAGCCAATAGATGCCTGCGGGGTAAAAGAAAGAAAAGAGGGGGGCGTACTTTTCTTCTCAATGGCACAAGAATCCCGAGCAATCCCCACTGCTTATTGTTTAGCGCTCAGCCAAAGGGGGAGGTCTGCGTGCCGGGGCTGATCCGCGCCGTGTGCGCCACACTATTTTTTGATTATGTTCCTGGTTCATCTCTGGCCGAGGCGATTTCCCATTTCCTTCTCCCATTTCCAGGGCGGGGAGTATAATGTGATAGCGGCTCACATGCAGGGGAAGTGCAGACAGTGGATCTGCACAGAGGACACAGATTGCATTTCCCCCGGAGAATGCTCTCGCTGTATTAAAGGCACTGGAGGGGCCGCTTGCCACTTGTCATCGGGCTCCGCTGGCAATGCTGGCGAGAGTCTGGGGGGGGTGAAATAGACGTGGTGTTTACGGTCCACTCTCTCATTTAAAGAGCTCCCATTGGCCCTAATGCCACAGCTGCATCACGCCGGCCCGTTGCAATCCAGGTTATATTACATTTGTGAGGCCCAGGATATTGTGCGGCGCCTCACTTTGCTCTCACAATCTGATGAGCAAATGTTGAAAATGAAAAGATATATATGTTAAACACCCCGCAGTATATTAGATTTGTTGTTGGACTATAAACTCCCGCGGTGAGAACTACGGTGTTTGCATTTTTATGATGTGGTACACCGTGGATCACATGGCACCACGGCGCAGGTTTCTGCTTAAAATTGGATTCTTCATTTGAGTTGTTTTTGTCATTTACTATTTCTCCATGTTCATTAATAATTCGAATGGTTTTCTAGCGTCTTTAGCCACCATAGGTGACAAATTCTCCTCGCTTTCCACGTCGCTGAATCCAAATGAGGGACTGATCTTGACTGTTAGAAATGTGAAGTGACACTTTAGTGGCTCTCGAGGCCCAACGAGCCTCTGGTTGCCGATGTGTCAGCAAAAGTGAATGAAAAAGCTTGAGACTCACTTTCTTCTGTGTCTGGCCTTGGCAAAAATTTAGTGAACTCTTGTGGTTTAATTCACAAACACAGACACACCATGTTAAATCAAGGTAAACAAGACAATTATCTCCCCTCTGCTCCTCTGTGGACGCCTTCTTCTTCCCATGCAAGGATTTTTGGAAGAGGCTGATTCGTCAGAGTTGAAGTGATTCGCTGTCCTACATAAGAAAGTGAAACTACACCGACCACCTAAAACCACCATCAAAGCTACGGTTCTTCGCAGCACAGGAAGATTACAAAAGCTACATCACAAAAAAAAAGTAATTTAAACTCTCTAAATTAATGCAACTTTCATTTTTCGGATTTGCCTACGGCTTTCATAGAAAAATTCCTGTAATTTAAATGCAGAAAGCAGCGCCGCTTCTGACTTGGTCTCTGACCGCCGATTTAAATGTATCCGCTCCACGTTGTACATTTCATTGTTGGGGAAATAAATTGAAGGGGAGTTAATAGCCTTTTATGCCAGGAAACGTATTTAATTACGTGTATCTTTCACTGCAAAGCTTGAACCTCAGCTGAGTTGTTAACGTGTAAGTCTGTGATCTTTGCAGTTATTAAACCGCTTGTGAAGGCTAGATGAGTTACAGTCGCCCCATATTTATGACTTATCCGCTCTCCTATCTGCACTTATCGATCAGATGGTTGGTAACCAGTCCTGATCATCAATGGAGATCCTTACGAAGCGGGGGCAAGATAGTCTTTCCACTCTCCCTGAAGGCTCAATTACACAGTATGAATGAGGAAATGTGGGAGGGAAGGAGATCAGCTCCTGACAAGGTCAAATTATACATGTCAGCCTCTAATAATTTTGTTGAGGTATTCAGCCACATCTGAATGTAGAAAGACACATCCGGAGAATCAATAAATGTTGTATGCTAGAGCTCTTAAAATATTCAGATACCTCACAATTATGTGTACTGGAAGAGATGGTTTTGATCTCCTCTTGGGTGTTTTCATTTATTTTCTCCACCTGACTTTGGGGTATCGGGCTGCCAGTAATTGCACATCTTGAATAAATGAGTGCCGGAATTTACTAATTTGCCAACTTACCATTTAAACCGCGTTGATTACAATTGCAAAAAAACATTGTATGTTTCCCCAGTCTTGACACAAATGCAGTGCTACTTGTGTCGCAGAGTAGAGAAGTTGATGCTGTAATTGGTGCTTTGTGGAGCTGTTTGCTTTAGCTGGTGTTCGGGTAGACAATGGGAAAAACAGCCTATTCACAAACCCATGAATACCACAATTCAATGATGAAGGACATGTGTAGCAAATATTGAAGATTTTTCTTTTGGTGGAAAGCCAAAAAGCAGAATTGATTTGTTGAGTGAGCCCTGAGAAGGACAACCTCTCCTCAAAAAACCTTTTGTGAGAAAGATGGTAATTTGCAGGGTAAAGTGCTGCTGACAGAATGCAGGAGGATTACTTCATGACACCAATTGCAAGGTTTTGGAAGATATATATATCAACAAAAACATTAGTTTGATCTCACAAAGTGCCTCCTACCTGTAGTGATATCCATCCATACTGATAGTTTGGGTTTTATTTTCCTGGATTCCCAGATATGCCTTCAAGATTTCTGCCACCAGCCCAATACAATGGAAGTAAATGGAATCTACAACGGACCTCATACCTGCAATATTCTCTAAGATTTCTCTGTATTTTCAGTTGAGAGGGAAAATAATAGTCAACTTCAGATGTGCCAAACGTTCTTAACCATCCAGATGTGCTCCAGATGCCACCAACAAAAAGGCTGTAAGAAGAAGAACTTAAGCAGAAGTGAAGCATTTCCAGAGCGTCAGTACTGGCGTTACAAGAAAATCAAAAACCATTGAAGAGCAGTATGTCAGCCATTTAAAACGACCAATATCATCCAAGGGTTTTAATAGTCGTAATGGGATCGAGTGACCAATGGACAAACTTCTTATAAATCGATTCATTATAATAACTCTTAACACTTATAATAATACATTCAATTATATAATATTCATTAATCAGTTTTTTTATGTTCCTCAAACTTTCTCCTCTTGGTAAAAGTGCTCTCCACCACACGAAAAATGTTCTCTTACCTAAGAGAAGAGCAAAAATAAGAGAACATTGTTGAATTGCAGAAATCGGTTGGTTCTAACGAAAAAATAATAAATCCTGGATACCTACAAGAATGAGAAACAATTTGTTCCTAAATCACTTCCTTAATATGTCTTTAAAAGATGGCCTAGCTTTTTTCTGGGTACTTTTTCTACTGAAGCAACAATGCTGCAGATATTTGGCTGCAAATAACGATGTAATTTATGATTAATCAATGCACTGATTATTTCTGCAACACATCTAAGATTCTTTAGGTCCTTAACATGTTCACAATTTAAAAAGAAATGCATATCAAATGCCCATCAGCAATCCAAACCAAGAAAACCAGAAAATAATCAAAATTGAGAAGCTGGAACCAATGAATGTTTACAATGTTTATTTATTAAAATGCTTAAACCATTACTCTATTGTAGGAATACTTGCAGATACATGTTTTGTGAATTGACTTATTTTACCATTACCAACCAAGAGTTTTGTTTGAGGAAAGACACATATGTCCTTTTGCAATGCCTTGAGCGCCACACATGAAATTCCATTTACTTCCATGGTTTTATGGTGGAGGCAATAAGACAAATATCGCAAAGCCTGCGCAAATAAACCAAAACCATTCACAGGGTTAGCCATCACTAGGGGTTTGCGGAAAAAATGTGTTTGTGTGAATTACCTTGTTAAAGTTGTCCGGGACAGAAATTGTACCGCGGAACGGGATGTTTATTTAGTCCATTTTATTAGAAAGTTTATGGCAGCCCTGGGTGGGTTTTTTGCCACTCAGTCGCTATTTAATCAGTCTCTGCCCCGAGCGTTAACCTTCATTACCTCTCCGTGTCATTCTCTGCAGGGTCATGCAAAGTGTCATCAAATATTTATGATATTAATAACTGCCTTTAGGAAGGGAGGGAAAAAAAGGAACATAAATAAATCTGCTCTGCAAAGCACACGATTAAGAAGTCCATTCCATTTAATAAATGGGTGAAGGGGAAATAAAAGGGCAGTCCTGGAGCAAAAGGAGGGGGGGCGGGGGCGCGGCGTTACAAAACCAGCGACTGAAGATGGAGATGCCAAACGTGGTACATCCGGATTCTTCTGTAAAAAAAAAATGTCTGCATTATGTAGCTTAGCAATTGTTCTTCTGTGAGCTTATGCGAGCCTGAGAGGAATCGTTGTTGTGGATGGCTTGAGCATCCGCGGTCCTCCGGGGGGGGGGGGGGGCTCCTACATCGACACACTCCAAATAGACAAGCATGCAGACACCCACACACACACACACACACACACACACACACACATGCGCGCACATATGTACACAGAGCTGTTTAGCATGGAAGCCGATTGAGGCAAGGCCCGCCGTTAATTATCTGTTTTTCAGGTCTGGTGACAGTGATTAGAGTGAGGGGTTCTTTTTTTTTTTTTTTTTTTTTTTTGGGAGAGTGGTGCACACACGGTCTAATGAGGGAAACTGGCCTCTCTATAGAGCTCTCCAGGTACACTTGATCTGCTCTGTGGCTCTGCAAGTGTATGTGTTTGTGTGTGTGTGTGTGTGTGTGTGTGTGTGTGTGTGTGTGTGTGTGTGTGTGTGTGTGTGTGTGTGTGTGTGTGTGTGTGTGTGTGTGTGTGTGTGTGTGTGCGCGCACAAGTGTGTGGGTGTTACTGTTGCTCCTTCAGGCTCGCTGCTGGGGGGAGACACACTCTGATTCCGAGCTTTAGAAGCTGATGTAAGGGTTGAGACACTTTCTTAAAGCAAAAAAAAGGCCTTTTACATAATTGCTGTTTAATTGTGACTTATTGTTATGATTCATTCTGGGGTTCGGTGCTCGCTAAAGCTTGAGCTGCTTCAAAAAATAATGTGATTTCATTTTTTATTCTTGTTTTTGCGAGCGCACCACATGACAACTCGGACCAGTCGGCAATCTCATGGAGTCTGTTTTGGGAAAAACAAACAAAAAAATGAAGCAAGCTGCTTTCCTTTTTGCGAGAGAGAGAGAGAGAGAGAGAGAGAGAGAGAAAATTATAAATGGCTGTGTCCAAACTTTGGCAGCACGGAGCCAAAAATACTCTACGCGGTAGCGTGGAGCAGCAGTGGATCTTGTGTTCAAAACAAAAAGGAATGATTTTTTCCTTCTACAGGCTGGGAGAGAGATGACTTGAATGAGGGTTAGAGATTTTAAATGCAAATGCTTCCAAGGTTCAGGCTCCTTTTGACCTAAATAGGCTGTGATACACTGCAGGGTTTTTGTTCTATGTAAAACATTGTTCTATTCCAACATGACACATTTTCGGCAGCAGGAGCAGCAGATTGCACATCCTGAAATAGTTTCCCTCCACTAGAAGCACCGGTCCGGCCAATAGCCATCCAGTGTCGTCGGCTAAATCACATTTGTGTAAATGCCAATGCTGGTGTGCACCTGACTGATAGATTTCCGCCCGGCTTTAGGCAAAGGGCCTACGCGTCATTTTCCACACCATTTTGTCCCAAAAGTCGATTACTTTGCCTCCGCAGCGATGGCCGCCTCCGAATTGAACCACACATTTAGCTCGGGAGCTGCCAATAAAAGTCAGAGAGCCCGGCTTCCATCAGCGTAATGATATTTCAGCCTCAGTATTAGTTCAGCACTGTTCTCCACAGCAGTTTCTGCTCAATTAAAGATGGTCCATATTTAAATAAGTGGAGAATCAGAACGCCGGGCCCGGACCCGTGTGCACTCAGATATACCGCCCAACGGTTAGATGATGGAGTTTGAAATGGATTTTTTTTTTTTTTTTTAAAGCAGCCAAACGCTCCTCACCTTTCGAAGGTTTGAAGGAGGGGAACTGTTCATTTGTAGCTGTGAATAATTTTTTTCCTTTGACGTTATTGATGTAGATTAACTTTTAAAAAGGTAAGTAAGTGAAATGTGAAATAATTCATCAAGAGTCAGCCATGTAAGAAATGTGATTTTTCTCTGGCAGAGAGAAAAAAAACCTTGTAGACCATTACCCCAAACAGAGGAAGTAGATTAAGGGTGGGGCTCTCCCCCTTTCTCTCTCCCCCTCCCTCCCTCTCTCACTCTCCAGACCCGAAAGTATGAATAGCACATTTCCAACTAAATTGCCAGGCAGAGCGGAGGAAATAAATTTTCGGCTAGTGTCAGCCGTGTGCGCTCGCGGTTTGGAACTTCCGTCGCCTTCGCCTCCCCGGCCACTCCGGCTTTATTTAGCGGGAGCTGTCATTTCCCATAAATCCCTAGGAGGAGACGTCCGTCAGGGCTGCCAGCTCCCCTGTGTGGAGCACCTGTAACGGGGGAGCGAAGTGACAGTTGTGCTGGGACGGTCCCATCAAACATAGACACACACACACACAACCACACACAACCACACACACACTTGCTCTGAGACCTTTCAGTTTCTAAACAGAGTAGCAGCTTCCACAGTCATTGAAAAGTCAATTCATCATGGAGGAAGTTAAATAGATTTTCTTCGCCTTCGAGTTAATTTGAATATCTTTAGAAGCTTCTACTGTTTCCAGAGAGTAGAAGTGAGCTCCATTCAAATAACATCGTCCCTGTAAATGAACAGAGTTTCTCTCAATCACAGTGTTTTGTATTTATGTCCGTCATCTTTGACACTTTAATAAATGACCGCAGTGAAACGATGTACAGTGCACACAAGGTGACGCTATCTGTCAATTGTCAATTTGCCACAGACTAATTGTTGTATTATTATATTTATAAATGTCGCTTATAAATGCTCGTGAGGTGGAAAAGGAGATTTTTTTTTGTTTTATCAGATTCAGCTGTCAGCACACATGCTCCATCATCTGCGCTCCAGGAAATTAGAAAGGAGAAACGTTTGACAGCACAATTTCACAAAACACCGCCACGCCATCATTTCATTTTCTCTGAACCTTTTTCTTTTTTTCTTTCTCTCTCTCTCTCTCTCTCTCTCTTTCTTTCATTTATTTATTTCATTGTCTTCTGAAAAAACAAACAGAGCGATAACAGCGACTCCCTTTCCAGGTAATTTATCCTCGTTGCCGTGCGGCGCTCTTACTCTCACCTTGCGGAGGTTTAACCCCGGATGATTAGCCGGCGCACACAGGTGGGATGTCACCTAATCAAAAGAAGAGGGTCACATTATGTAGGAGATGATTAACATGAATAAAGGGCGGGTTTTCTTTAACAGATGCTGGTTTGATGCCATTTTGGTGGTGATGATCACGGTGTAGGGGGTATCTCAGTCGGTCTGGCTCTGCCCTTGGCAACTCGACCCCCCCGAGTTGCTCCAGCGAGTCTTGACCATGACGGCAAGAAGTCATCAGTCGCCGCACAGCCTCGGCGGTTATACATCACCAATATCAGTGGCTGACGGCTGCTTATCTCTCAGGTATCGATCGGAGGACTGTGCACGGGGGGGACCAAAGCGGAGCGGCCAATCAATGGGGGCATTTCATTCTCCTTGAACGACTGCCTTTTTTTGATCCTCAACACTGATTGGTTCGGGCCCTACTCCGATACTATGGGGATTTTTTTTTTTTTACTGTTCCGTGCTATGAAAAGGAGTGGGAGGAGAGTGATGAACACTTTGTTGTTGGCAGCCTGCTGAGCTTCTCACGGATGTGCACGGCATATGTGCGAGGATCCTGTTGTGTTCCCCCGCCGCTGCCAAGAACCCACAGATCTCGCTCAGAGGTTTGATTCAAATTTGCACTCTAATTTTGGTTCACGTAATTCCATCACAGAGATATGGAGACCAAAAAGCTGCTCCTCTCACAAAGTTTCTCTGGATTACCTCCAGCGTCTCTCTGCGGCTGTAGTACATGTGTAATCTGTGCAAAAACTCTGAGAGATCTTTGTGCTCCACGACGTTTGGTGGAAGATTTCATAGAATTACTGAGCTTTGTTCTGCACAGCTGACTCCTGAAGCCGGTGAAGCCGATTGCACACAAAATGTGTTTTGTTTCAGCAGATTGACACTAATATATTGTTTATATATATATTATTGTTCAAAACAGAGTTGTACTGATACTTGTATCAGACAATCCTAAAATGCTGGATATGTTATCTGCAAGTCTCTGCACAAATCCGTTATAACGTTAGCATTTCCTTTATCAGCTCATTTACGCTACTCATGTGACTTGCTACTAGATCCGAACATCCTGTCTGATCGCTACTGCACATTTGCAAACTAGATCTACACATCTGTGGTTTAACCATAGTCTGTATATAAGAAGTGGACGTAGGCGTCATGGCGTCACCCATTGGTTTGTGGATTGATGTTATGAAGCCTCGAGTTTGACGATTTTGCCATCGCCATCTTTGATTAAGTTTGTCGCCATCTTGACTTTTTGATGTTACCATATGAAATCATTTTTCAGGACGATGGTGAAAAAAGTCAGTCTGGAGCCTTGTCGACCAGCTGCTACAACAAAACATCAACAATGATCTGTATCAGCCGATACGGCTCATTGACGTTAAGATGTCGTAGAGTATCGGACACAAAATAACTTTAATCAGGGGATCTCTAAAAGTTCTATTTGTTAAAAAAAAAAAATCTGCTGATCCAATACAACAAGACTCAAAACTGTTATACAATCCGAACTGTGAGTTTGGGATCCATTGCACCCCTAGAAGTAAAATAAGTGTGAGGGGTTGACAGACGATTAGCAAGATGACAAAGAAAGTGAAAAAAAACAAAAAAAAACAGTTGCTTGACTGACTTTTCTCATAAGTTTTTTTGTGGGACTTAAAAACCTTAACATGAGATCATCTTAGAAATGAACGGCGCTGATGTCTGACAGAAACAGCATTGAAGGAAACGCATGGTTTGGCTCAGACCGTGTTCACTTTGCTATATTCTTTTCTCTTTGAAACCCCTTTTGCTCATCAGTTGCACTTCTCAGACAGAATACCTGAAGCCTGTGTGTCGACTGAGCGTGTGCAGCAGGTGAAACATCTGCAACAGTTTTTGGATAGTGAACAGAACATGGATAGTGGATCTGTATTGTGACCCTTTTGGATTTTGTGGTTTCCCCCGAGCGATGTTTAATAATCATCATCATATTCACAGTGAATATGATTTACGGTCTTAACATTTGTTAATTAATCCTCTGACATTTACAAGACAGTAAACCTCAGATGGAGGACGCTGTCTCATTCGTCCTCCTCTCTGTTTGTACAAATAAGTCAGCAGCCAAGGTTCTCTAAGAGAGAGAAGTTAGGATGTGCTTCCTCTGAGAGTTAAGTAGCAGCTGTATGTAACTCAGAGGTCAATTTGAGGTGCTTGTACTTAACTTGAGTGATTTTGGCATACAAAACATATGGAAATGTAAATAAATTGCGGAAACGATAAGTTGATTAATGGATTGGCAGGAAAAAAATGGATTACTGGTTCAATCTCAATGTGAACATCTGCTTTTAATTATTTTAATTGAAATTAATTAATTGTGTTGGTTAGACCCATCAAACATTGTGAAGGTGGCACTTTGGGCTCTGGTGAGTTGTGACTCCATTTCTCACTCTTCTTACTTTTTTGACAAAACCAACATCAATCATTTAAAGTGTAAGATACGAGATCGGGAGCATTTCGATTGCCTCTCAACGGCTCTCAACATGGCGACACCTAAGATGCTGACTCGTAGCTAACGGTGCTAACAATGCAAACAGTACGAACTTTTTTGTTTATTTTTTGTGAACTAACATCCACTAACATGCACTAACATGCACTAACATGCACTAAAATCATGCGCTGCGACGCCATTCTCTGCTCATGTAGACATCACCCCACTATATCTTTACATAGATAATAGTTGTTTGATTAGATATCAATGCTCTGAATGTCATATTGTTCCTTTAATGAAGAAAATAATCCATAAACATTAATCCATAATGAAAATAATAATTTGTTAATGGTTCAAAAAGAGCTTATCCTAACCCAACTACAACAGTAAAATCCTGCTTTTACATTAATGCATGAGTAATAATAATGTCAGGATAGGATATATAATAGTAGAACAGTCACAGTTTTAATACTTTAACTACATTTCATTATTATACATACGTCCTTTTACCAAAGTAAAATTGTCACTGCAGTACTTTGAGCTGTGTATTAGTTATTTTACTTTAGTTAAGGATCTGAATACTTCCTCCACCAAATTAGAACGTCTGTATGTTCCTCAGTTAAACAGAATAAAAGCAAAGTTGACAGCTAGAAGAAGTATTTATATCAAATCCTTGGACTTTGATTGGACCACTAAAAAGTGGGCGGGGTTGGAGTTTAGCGCGATACGGATCTGCAGAGGACTGGGTCTCCACAGAGACCACCATTGTCCTAAAAGCTGCAGAGTGATTGATGGATGGTTGTCATGATATTATTGGTCAGAATTGGTTAGTACAAGCCTGCATAAGCACACTTCATTTTTGTTTTACAGGAAGAAAAGATGATTGATGTGATATATAACACTTTTTTTTTAGTTGCATAATTTATTAAATAGGTGCACAATAAGATCCAGGATTTGATTTTAAACCGTTAAAAAAGGTCTTTTTTTTTTTATCCCATTTTCAAATACCCTGTGTATTTTCTAAGTAAGTTAAGAGAGATATCACCATCATTTCTGTGCCCCATCATGGCCATCCCAAAAACATGAACCCTCACAAATCAGGGCAAATCTCAAGTCTTGCAACTGCATCTCCTCCATGCTTCATAAATGAAAGTGTGGGTTTTAAAGCTGAACTGTCGGAGCTAGTTTGAGGAACCAATGAGTTGCTGCTTTTCGATAAAGGAATCCATCAGCTCCCTGCGTTTTAAAATCTCTAGTAAAATCTAGATTTACAAAAACTGATTGTTCTTTGGGAGAGACTGCCAGTTCATGCCATTTCATACGTGGTCCTTTAGTTTTTTTATTGTTGTGTTTTAACGGCTCATATTGAATTCATAAGCCAGTCATGCAGGAAAACAGAGCACCTGTCTGTGATTTACTTGCAGATGGAAAGCGAACAAAGACGGTTATGCCACTCTATTTGCGGTTCTGCCGGATCCACGGAGATCACTGTTTGCATAATATTTTCCTTATAGGTCTCCTTAACCTTTGCGGAAGGCTTATTGACTCTCACTAACCTTGCAGGGAGCTGCTGGAGGACAGGAGATGATGAGCGTGCTCAGTGCACGGAAAAAAGGCCCATGTGGAGGTTTTTTTCCGCCCCCGCCCTGCCCTCGCCGAGTGACACCTCTACCAACGCTTCGCTTGACCTTTGCCTTCTGATCTCTGTTACCATGGTGAAGCCCACAATAGACATATGATACAGTAGCACAGTCTGCCTTTTGATGTACTTCCAGCAGGTACTGCATAAGTATAATGCTGTTTAAGGTAGAGGTTAAGAGAGATGACGGGAGATCACAAATGTGAGATGATCTCTGCAAATTGTCAATTTTGTGTAAATTGTAGGTTGGTTGGTCAGATTTTCACGGTCCCTCATGACCCAAAGAACTCTCTCTGGCTGTGCATGCTTCCACAACTTTTAATATTAGTCTCTTACCCCTCGGGACACGTCTGCCCTTAACCACCCCATCGCTACTAGATATCTGTAAAAGTAAAGAAGCACCAGTAGTATAACACAGTGCACAAATACATCACTGTCAGTTGTAGCAGTTTAGGAGGGACAATACAGGCAAATACATTGTTTTGTTTTACAAATTTCTTACATAACATGCTTCCTAGTGGAAAGAAAACACCAAAAATACACATTGAGGTGTTTCTTTTTACAACTTTGTCTCTTTGCGTCTGTAGATTTCGACAAAATTCACCAAAAGTTACCAGTAGATAATGCCTCATTTGCATATTTAAACATAACATCTCAGAAAACTTCTAATATAAAAAATAATTGTCTTACTGTAAGTAATTAACCTTGGAAGTTTCATGGGCATATACGTTTGTTTTCTTACCCTATTCACCTGTAGTGTCATTCTACAAAACGTGTCTTTAAAGGCCGTTTTCTCTAAATTATTTTTTTCTCAGACTCTCATCCAGAAATCTTCAATTCAGTAGCTCTTACATACACCAAACTTTTTTCAAATAACATTCACAGCCTGATTTACACAAAATGTTATGAATAAAAACATGGAAAAATTGAGTGGTATTTACAGTATTTTCTATTCAAAATTGCACTTCTCTAATAAGTCAAAGAAGAATTGGGAAACTGGCTTCATCCAGCGTCCAGATTTCTATTCTACAGGAAATAGTAATTAATTAGCTGGGGAAGTTTCATGTTTTTAACCTTATTCACCTGTGTGAGAGGTTGGATGAAAGTGGTCAACATGATATTCAGCATAACGTTCTCATGATCTCAAGGTGAAGCTGCTGAAGGGATATGTCGATAATTTACTTCAGATGTAAATTCTTTTTAAACAGACATATTTTAGACATATTTTACCACCAGAAGTATATATCTAAATTGTGCCAAATTGCAAGAAAAAGAAAAGAAACTGAATCCACATTGTACCTGAAAAATTCCTATTGTTACTCATGCATGTCCTCAGTAGTGTTCAATAAAAGGCATAAAACCTCCGTTACGCTTCAGAGACCAAGGTTGCACAGGGAACCGTCTCACTTCAGACTCTCAGAGGTCCTGTCTCAGACCTTTCCTTTGTGATTAATGATGAGGTTTAAAGTTAAATTATGATCTTTAAAAGATCTGGACATAGTTTGCCCTTTGTGGATAAAAAAAACTAATCAGGATGTAAGACGTATTTTAGTTTCTTGGTGGGTTAGGGTTAGGGTTGCAATTTCTTATCCCATCATATGATGACGATTTAGCTTTTTATTGGTTTAAAATTAGCTTGTTTACTTGCTGCTTGTGAAACAATTTGACCGTTGACCTTGTCTCTAAAATCCAACGTCATTCTCACGTCTCAAGTTACAAATTAGACCCTAAACAGTAACCGATTCACGAAGTCAATCAGCTGGCTACACCAGAACCTCAGAAATAATGTGCAGGGCTTAGCAAAGCCATGAGTCCGCCAAAAGGTAGGTTGGAAACACATCAAACCGGACCTATTGTATCACTGGTGCAGGTGTACAGTGGTTTTCCTCTGATTCCATGTTGCATCCAGAGAATGGGGTCTTGATGGTGGTGGTGGTGTTGGAGGAGACTGGGGAGGGGTCAAAACAAGACGGAGCTGTCGAAACACTGGGAGCCATCCTTCACGTCTGACTGTAGTGGTTAAAGGGCAGCCAGGCTCTTAAAGAAACCATTAGCATTTAGATTTGAGACGCTCCCCCCTCAGAGCAGTGTGGAGTGGTTGCGTCACACCTCAGACTTTTTTTTTTTTTTTTTTTTTTTTGCCCTGAGTGGGCCCAAGTGGCAGCTCCGTTGCCCTGATCAATCTCTCAATATGCCTAAATTGCTTTGGATGACCTCCTTGTGAGGAGACGGGATTGGCCATACTGATGCTCCTCCAATCAATAGCAGATGCTATCATGGCTCATCAACAATGAAGTGTTTTTAATGGAGGTCAGGGCATGGAAGATGTAATTCATTTTAATTTGTAAATTGTGGCATGACAAAATTCTAATCAGGGCGCTTTGCTATCAGATATGCAGACTTCTGAGTCTCTCGCTCCATGTCTCGTTTCCTTCTTCTCAGCCTCATTTGCATATATGTCTGCCTGTGAATCCACACAGGACCGGGAAGCATGAATGTATACATGACATATATTAAATATCAGTCAGCATTGAGTACCGCTCTGATTTTTTATGCTGTGCATTTCTTTTTCTTTTTTAAGGTGTATCATCTTTAGCCAGACAACTTTTACTCAGAAACACACCCTTGCACATGTTCCACCTCATTAAGTAAAGATTGAAAAGATTACAAATATGACATGTGCAATTTATTATCTTAATTAATTTACTGTCTTTTGTCGGAGACAGGCAGGGCGGCTCTGTCATCTAGAAACCATTTTTTTTCCGTTGGGGGATGTTCAGGAAGCCGGCGCCGAGTTGTTTGCCCAGATTAGTGTAAGAGGTGAGCCTTTTCCATCTCCCCTTCCATTTCAGCTAAATTTGCCTTGGCCACGGTAATATGCACCACGGGGTCTTTCCCCCCCTCGTGAGCGTAAATGCAATTGGAATGGGATGCAGCCGTCCGTTGTGATTGTGTGCAGATGAACCTGTCTGCCCCTTGCACCCGGTGCATGAGCGAGGCCGTGCAATGCCCCGTCGCCTGTGAAGGCTTTCGGTGCAGCAGAGAGGAGGGCAGGTCTAACGGGGTCACTGTCTCCACACAAGGCAGCACGCTTGCTGAGCTGTGACCAATGAAATCGTTACAGAAGATCACCACAGCGTTTCAAATGGATTAGGCTTCCTTTTCAACTTGGAGGGGGAAAATTGTCAAAAACCTCCCGTCATTGTTGGAATAAACGAGGAAGAGGTCGCTGTCATTACAGAAATACTCAAGTCAAGGATACAGCCAGTAAAAAGAAGCTTTGTTTTGTGCAGTATCAAAGGGCCTTGACGAAGTCCGAATGTGAGGAATGCACATTCAGTTAGCTGGTGCGGGGCGGAAATGTTCTGTTCAAGGTCTGCTGTAGCTCCTCCGTCGGTTGTAACAGAAATCTACGAGTGAGTTATGGGAAATAATTATCGATGAGAGGCAAGGGTATAGTGCTGTACGGAAGAAAGGAAGCTTCAGAAGCGAGCAGCATCAAACCCCCGTCTTCACTCTCGAGTGTCCCCATTGATTTATCAGGACTCTATTTTTAGTTGCACATGGAACAGTAATGGATTCATGGGAATTAACAATGATTCATGCGAAGCTAATATCAGAGATTTCAGAGGCTCGATTAATGCTTTTGGAATTCAGCGCCTCAACTCCCCAATTATTCATAATATTTCTCCCACTGCATAAACACAGACGCTTCCACCTCATCAGAAAGGCTTGTTAGAGGAGCAGGTGTGTTTGTACTGAAAGAATATCTAATGGGTTGCAATTAATAGCATTAACTTTTTTCCCTTCATGGTCCAGCTGATAATGATTTTGGATTCCTGTTATCAAAACAACAACACAAATTAACTCTAACTCTTTACCCCCTGATGGTATCGAGCCATGCAGATCATTTGGCTTGTCTTTGCTGATATTCTCAGCCACTTAGATTTCTGCCACTACCCCAATACAATGGAAGTGAATGGAATGTTTTGTGTGTATTTACCCTAGAAAGTTAAACATTTAAGTTTAGCTAACAAAACCACCAAAACTAGGTTAAGGAAAAGAAAGTGGTTTGGTTTAAAATGACTATGGGAGTGGATTTCCTTAGATACGGCAGTTAAGTGAGAAATAAATCAACGTGTTTCTTTGCAGTGGTTTTGTGTCACTTTGTAGTTGTTTTGTGTCTCCTTGTGGTTCTTTGTGTCTCTTTGTAGTCATTTTGTGTTTCTTTGTGGTCATTTTGAGTATCTTCCTGGTTGGTACGCGTCTTATTGATTGACATTTTGTATGCAAACGCCAGGGGGCCCCCTGACACTTTTGGCCCTTGGGCTTTTGTCCGTTAGGCCAGTTCAGCAATCCTTTTAAGATTGAAATAAGTCTGGTGTTCCAGGATTGATAAAAAAATAATAGGCCAGAAAAAAATCTGATGGAAAAACTACCAAGAGAATGGCGAAAAGTACTAAACTTAATGTATTTAAAATTGTTAACTGTTCCTTTCATTCACTATTACAGCTACTTTGTCTATAGAAAGTAACCTTGACAGGGCGGATAAATCACACGCTGCTGATCGGATGGGGCAACATAACAACCCCTCCCAAACAGAAAACAGCCACCATGAACATAATGTCAGGCTGAATAATGAAGTGGAACAAAATGGCAATTGAGTCTGATTGTCAGGCTGCGTTTAAACAGCATCATCTGTTGGTCTGCGATGGAGTTTAGATTCAATTTGAGGGTTTGCTTCACTGGACGAATGAGCACTTTGTCTGTAGTTCTACATCTATGATGATTTGTGTGATGTTGCAGTAGATCCTAATAGATTTGACTGGTCTGCTCTTTTTGTATCAGCTAATTGAATGAGTGAAACATTGAGGGCCCTGCAGTTGTGAATGGTGTGTCGGGTCAACCATACAGATACTGCTAGTGGGAAGACCTTCGAGGCTAATAAACATGTCAAACGTATTTAGATGACTTTACTTTGGTGCACAAAGCATTACATAAAAACATTTTTAATATCAAAAACAACAATGTCCCAGTTGCTGAAACTAATCCGCAGACCTCACAGTGAACAGTTTTCTTTGGTGCGGCTTTCTGCAGCGGAAATAATCCACACTTGAGTATGAAGCGTGTTTATTTGAATCAGTGTCTTGAATACAGTCAGTGGAAGAAGTAATTTCAGTGTTATTACCCCCGACGGATGCATAAAGAGTCAACAGAAGAATTCAAAATGGTTGCGAGGGGTTTCGTGCACCATATGCAAGATTTTTGATAGCGTGTGTTCAGGTGTGTAATGTGAAATTAGTTTGAATGTGTGTTCAGGCTTGGTTTGCCGTCTTTGGTGTTGTTTGGGTGGTGCATTGTGGATGGCGATGGCGGTGGCCCCTGCCTCTGTTAGGACAACATGGGCCCCTTACGGACTTGTATTTGACACCGCTGTCCTCCAATAGGTGGGAGTCCTTGCCTCACAACATTAACTTCACCTCAGAACTCCAGATAGCATCGTGTTGTTGTCGAGAAGATCAATGGAGCACAACGAGCTTAGTGTTGAGTTTCTGAAAGGAATTATGAAACAGTTCTTATGAGTTTAGTCTCCCAAGCGAAGCCTTTCTTATAACAACTCTGCAGCGTCTGGCAGAGAGGATTCAGGTCTCCTGTTGAGTCAATATGTTTCCTCTCAGAGCCTCGTTGGCAAATATTCTGAGAGAGAAACACTTCACTTGGTGTCCTTTAACATTAATGTTTAAT
Organism: Anoplopoma fimbria; assembly: GCF_027596085.1. Lineage (NCBI taxonomy): Eukaryota > Metazoa > Chordata > Actinopteri > Perciformes > Anoplopomatidae > Anoplopoma > Anoplopoma fimbria. The sequence continues at coordinate 7,765,364 of NC_072459.1, forward strand.
CCAATCAACTACCTTGTCACATCTTTGAATTATATTATTTTAGGCCCAGTTTGACTGTTGAGGATGTTGGAAGTTTATACAACTGTCTCCTAGAAATTGCGTTCGTATAGATCTGATTTAAAAGAGCAAATACTTTTTGAATGAAACTTAATGCAGAGCGTAATATGTTTTCTATCTTCATAATGAGGAAATGTTTTTAATTAGCTTGCAAGTCGAAATTTCATCTCATTAAAATATTCCCTGACAAACATTTCATATATATATGTATTCCTACATATAATTACAACCTGCTTTATATTGTATATGGTCTTTTAAATGCCGTTTCTATAACAGATATATGTAGCGCACATCTTTAATTGGACATCTAAACGTTTAAACATCCTTTGACCTTGATGAATAATCAAATCCATCCTCACTCTCCGAGCACAATTACTCTACATATTGTTGTAGTTTTTCCTGACCAGACCTCTTGTTTACAGCTGACTTCAGCACTGAAAATAAAAGGGAAAAAAATATACAAATGCTGTAGAAGACAACAACAAAGCTTGCATGTACAGCATGAAAGCTGCCTGTGGGTAGAAAGAGACGGTCTGTTCTAGATTCAGTGTTGACGATGTGAGATGTCAGCGAGTCCAAGTCCATGTTATGTAATACCTTGTTGCCTTGAATGTACCTCAGACTACGCAGTAGTACTTGTTTAACTCATTGTGCTTCTTTAGCTGAAGTTTTCTAAACACAACAAGAGCTGATAAATCGGACTGCGAAACCTCGGAAGTGATTTACATTAAAGTTACTTCAATTCATCCAGTTTTTAACTTGATCAAACAATCTCAGTTTTGATACTGATGCCTCTATGTGACCTACATAAGAAAACGAAACGAGAAGTGATGAAATCGGCTGTTTCTATGCACTTATTCTAAATGCCTGTCATCAGATGAAACAAGTTTTTACGGCATCCAGGTTCACCAGAACCTCCTTCAGCTCAGACTCCAGCGATTCCTCCAGCAGCAACCAACCCACCACAAACAGACCCAGATCCGACTTTGCTGCCACCTTCGACCTGCAGTCCCATCTTTGGCGGTAGGCAGATAGCTCCGCGCCCGGCAGCAGGGGCTCCTCCTCCGGCCTGGAGCAGAGCTTGGCCTCCTTACCCCGCCGGCCTCTGCTGATTGAGATGCAAACGGCAAAAGACGAGGTGGTAGTCGGAAGGATCTTTCACGTGGTCCAGTACGACCTGCGCACGGACTTTGGGTGCGTCTGAAGCTGCACCAAAGAGCTTCACGCTGCTGGAGACACAGGCCGTATTACTAGGCTCTCTTGAGTGGATGGGAAGCATGGGAGAACCAGAACCAGGACTCAGCAAATGCAGACTGTCAGACCCTGCTGCAGTAAAATGAGAGGACATCTAATGGGACTCTGGCAGCTGCAGATCTTTTAAGCACAAAGTGATGATACTCATGGACAAATTAACACTTTCATCCATAGGGTCCGCCAAAATCAACACAAAAAGAAATTTGCTTGTTGTTACTCTGTTACCTGGAGCTCGACCCAGCTGTATATAAGCAGTTAACTGGAGCTGTCCAAAAGCATGTCACACAGAGCAATCTTCAAAATCCTTCAATAAATAAATCACTTTTCAGACCTCACTCCTTGAAACTTATTTTGTGAATTAATAATTTACCCTTTAGGTCAGCCGCTGTTGAAGGCACTGACTCGAGAGGAAGCCACATGACATGGCCATGGCTCCCTGTGAAGCACTGAGACGAAAGAGAAATTGAAAATACTTTTTGAATGTGAAATATAAAATAAAAAAAACACGAAGCTTTAATTTTTTACAGTAGCTTCCATTAAATGGATGTCAAATTTAATAATGGAGACATTTCAATGAGGTTCAAATGCCACTAAAGGAGTGCTTGTATGTGAAGCATATTTTTTGTCCTTTATATAAACTGTTCACCACCAGATCCAAGAGCTGCTGTTGTAACTACTGTTTCACACAACCCTTTCATATCCCCAAATCGTTCTTTCATAACTTTACAATCCTGGAATTCTCCTTGAATATTTAAAAAGCAACATCGACACCCTGCCATTCAATCCAATCCAATGTTTTTCTATTTACAGGACGTATAACTGGCTTGAACTTTACTTTAGTTTTTAACAAATTATTTTAGAAAACTATAATTTTATGCTGTTGAGCTTCGTGGGTTTACTTTCACCTACTAGTGCCTATCCAAGCATTCAGTGGTTCAGAGATGGGGTGTTCCCTGGACATACTGGTCCACCGTTCTGTTTGAAAAATCTCTAACCCAAACCAAAGACTTCTGCCCTGAAGAAAATTTATGAGATGTCATAACACACCGATGTTTCTTTTTGTGAGTCACTTTCTCATTGTGAGTGTCAGAGTTCATTTTTCACGTGTTGTCGGGGAGGCAGCTATTTGCCACTTTCATTGTGAACTATAAACGCGTAAACAAGCATGTCAGAAAAGAGATCAACAATGCTTCTCTTTTTGTGAATGAAAGACCAAGAGGAAGGAACAGTCGAGGAGCTGCAGTTACTCACATCAGTGCAACTGGTTGTGGTTGTTTCACATAATTCAGCTGAGCACTAATCAATGAGAATTTTACAATCCAGTTCTTCAGATGTGATGCACCAGTATGCTTGATTTGTAGCAGAATAGCTCATCTGTAGACAAATGATAGCATCACTGATAATGCAATAAATAATTCGGTCATACCTTGATGATATTAAGTTGATAGTGTTTGATCATTTTGATCTAATTCAGTCTTTAAATGCTTTTATTTGTGCTAAGGAGATATTAATTTGTTCTGGTAAAGCATTGTCTCAAAAAATACATAAAAATACATCTGTATGATTCATAGGATTCATGTAGAAAGTCAAGAAAATCATTATGGCTTTCCCCAAGGATGCTAAATAGGAAATTAGTTTTTTCAAATGTGTGTTGATTGCAGCTCAAATTGCATGGTCCTTGCTTTAAGACTAAGAATTGCCTCCATTTTGTTTTCTATTTGGGAAATTTCACCTGACCTTGCTATCATTAGCTGCTCCAAATTAAGTCCATAGGGTTACTTTACAAGGCTCAGCACTAACTTTTAATGTGGTTGCAAGGCATCAGCTTTTGGTTGCCAAAATTGAAACTATATATGCCATTTTAGTCAACCTTTACTGCAAGCCAATTATACATCAGCTTGATTATAAAAATGTGACATGTATACATGACGTGTTGTACATGCTCTGCACCGTACTTTTACGTCCATTGTGTCTTTTTTGTTTTTTGTTCAGGCTCATCTGGTTCTTTGTCAATTTAATCTATTTACACATTTGTTTGTGATGTTGATTAGTCAAACTTTTCACTTCACAATCAAACAACTTCATTAGCTTCACCGTTGTCTAAAACAAATGCCTTTGTTCATGCGAGTAACTCATCAATGCAGGTGCACTGTTGCTTGGTTCTGGTTATATTTAAATATCACTTATGTAACAATTATCTAAAAATATGTTTATTTTGATGTGCTGTTTGCTGTCTCTATTTTTTATTTGTTAAAAATAGTTAAAAATTGATTGTCAATTTAAAAAAAATGGTGGCCAGTGGCCACCTGGAAACCCTTACTATCGAGCCCTGCTTTAGGTATTCTTACCAGGACAGTACTGGTGCTAACATGCTCCACAAACCAAAGTTAGTTGGGGTATTAGTTCAGAGATGTTTCTGTTTTGTAGTTCTGAGAAGACGTGTGTTGGGACGGATAAAAAGCCTTGGGCTGAGTTCTAAGGGGAAAAGTCCTTCAGCATAGTTACAAGGATGTTGGTTTGTTGAAGTTATGGAGTGGATTTTTATCTGACTTTGGCTCGTTAACGTGGTTCTGAATTTGATTACTTTTATGTGAAAGACAGCGGGGACTAAAGCACTGAAAATAATTCTCTCAGCTAGGTAATTTTCCAATGCTGAAGGTTTTGGCTGCAATATTTCTTTGTGATTGCAAGATTGCAAATTCTGAGGGACAGACTGTGCTGTTAAAACCTTTATAAGTTCTCATTAAAATAGTTGGTTCTTAAGCTTGAAAAACACGTAAGATACATCTAGAAATGAGACACTGAAACAAATGATGTTCATCGCAATACCCCCCAAACCTGACACACAAATGTGGTTCACCTGAGGGAATATAAAAAAAAGGTTGTCTGCCAGTCGCCGGCCGTGTAATGTGATATGAAAGATGGGGGAAAAGCAGTGAGGAGTGGAGGCCACTCTCTCATCACCTGGTCACCCAGACAGAGCGCTAGCCGTCTGTCCGCCCGTCTGATTTCCATCCCCTTGGCATGCTGGGTAATAGAGATCAGTAATTGGGTGCTATAAATCCCGGCCGAGGACAAGGTGGGTCAGAACAGGCTGATTACTTAGGCATTACAGTCAATCTAAGCAAGTCCTTGAATTGAAAGATTTGGTGAGGTGGATTCTCATTATCGGGCTCGGTGCATGTATGCATTTGTGTGAGAGAGGTAAGGGCCAAGGTCCTCTTCCCATCTCCCTTTGTAGGACGACATTATGCAATGCTCCAACGCCCTCAACCGCGCAGAAAACATCACAACAAATTTATTTTCCTCACCCCCCCCCTAACAGTTTTTATAAGAATGTTTTCAGAATCGTCGGAGAGCACCGCCTGGAGTTTTTAAGACCTTTCTGCTCGGTGCGTTAAGGACCTCCGCCCGGGTGACACGTTCACGGTTAAATGTTAGACCACGGGGAAGGTCCTCCTGGTTTCAGTCTGCAACCGGGACTCGCCATCTGCCTCCATCATCCCTCAGCTTCAGTTTCACAGAACTGCTGTTTATCTTTCAATGTCGCCACAAAAACAAGCTCTCAGGGTGATTAGCTCCGTCATTTAACATGAAGCAGATTGATGGCTATATGGTGAGATGCACCTTTCTGTTATTTTTCATCTCAGGGCCTATGAGCTTAATCCATTTTAAGCTTCTCAGTAAGAAAAAAAAAAGAGTCTATGGAAGGTGAATTAGAGTGTAAAGCCGATAGTCTTTTCTCAGCATTCTCTCCAGCTGAGGGTGTGACTTACTGGATTACGGGAACAGTAGTTTCTGCTCCAACCCCCTTAAGTTCTCTGATGTGGCTTTTATATTCCTGCCTATTTTGATAGAGTTTTTTTTGATGTATCATGAGGCGCATCGACACATTCTGACTGCGAATTTCTTCATCACAAGTAACCCTGCTCCTTTGTGCCGTCTTTCATTCTCAGTCTTGAAAAGTCATTTGTCTGGGGAAAAAAAAAGCAGAAGAAACAGCAGAAGCCTGAAAATGTAGGGGGGGGAAAGTTATGAATACAGATGTGGCTGAGATCCAAAATACAGACTAAATGAGGAAATGTGATAAATTATCTCAGCAAACGTTTGGAGCTGTAGAAAACAAAAAAAAAAGCAAGAGGAAAAAAAAAGATATATGACAAATTTATGCTGTGGCATCAGTGCAAACCCCTGCAGTGTGAAGTGTTCCCACTCAGAAAAGCACTCATGCTACCATCATCCCTCGACTCCTATAACAGCATGCTACTTCACTTAGCAGCCTCCATTTGGGATGCAGCACAAACACTGTTTTAGCACTTTTATCTTAATGCACCGCAACACTCTGCAGCACTAAAGGCATGATTATTGTACAGAGATAGGAGCGCCGTGCGTTTAAGCAAGACGTATTTAGACGGGAACTTAGCACCCACCCCAACCACTCAAAGGGCAGATGGCTTTGTGATTCTCATTGCTCATTTGCTTCATTTTGTTAAATGGACTCTTTCCATATATTTTAATATAACACTAATTCTTCCCATCGTTATCCCAGTTTAAACCATAATCTCCTACTGAGTGTGTTTACTGTTTTGGAGATCAATTTATCTGCCAGATAAACCAGACTGTTGTCACTTTAACCATCTGCTGGCTGGTTTGCCTGTGAAATACTTCTCATGGGAAAAAAAAAAAGCAGCTGAAGGTTAGAGGGATCACAGCGAGGTTGGGTTGCTTATTTCCATTTTTGTGATGGGAGCTGAGCGGCATGTGGCTGCTGTCGGGCTTTGTTGTGGGAGCCAGGTGTTGAGGTGAGCCTCAGCAAGAGCCTTCGCCGCCACACCCATCTGATGGCGTCTTTCATCAGCGCCGGGGATAAAGCGCCCGTCACCCTCGGCTCTTGGACCCGATGTGACAGCGAGGCTTGTTCTCACACTTTCAGAGGCCACTGATTTAATAGAGGCACAATGTCGGCGCTGACCTCATCCACTGATGTCTTCACGGCTAACGCCCCAACATGTGACATTGACACTCGGCAAGACAAACAGTGAAAGGGGGAGAGAGGGGGTGGATTGACAGAGAGACTCATATGTCTCTCTCTGGATGGAGGAGAATGATGGACGTTAGACAGGAAGACAGCACGAAACAACAAAATCAAGCATTCAACACTTTATTTTGTTAAGTCTCACAGTATGTAACGTTACATCACATTAAGTCACGTCATGTTGCTGTTGTGTGGACAGGCATGTTATGAGCAGATTATAGCAGAGTGACCTTCAGTACAATGTAGCTAGTACTCCTGCATTCTGTGGTCAGTAAATGTTCTGTCTTGCATGCTTATTATTTTATATATAAGCTGAAACTAGAACGGAAAAGTTATAAACAACGTATTAAAACTGAAATTAAACAAAGAATCAAAATCAAGTCATCCAAAATGAAATAAAAATGGTCTGACACAAGTTAAAAGTGTTTTATTGACTTGACATTTACGTTTATTTATAAGGTTATGTGCTCGATCTTGTGTGCTACAATGTGAATGTGCACCTCTATGTCTGTCCACGGCTAATCTCTCCTTCTGCTGCAGCCAACCGCGCAATATTTATGGTGTCCAGTTACGACTGCATGCTCAAGGACCTCTTGTCGTTCCTCTGACTCACACTTTCTCAAAACTCCTTCTATTGTTGGTTTACGCTGCCACTTAGTACCTACTTACTCATAACTCACCACTCTTTAACAGCCCAGCCAGATACAGCTATGCTGCCAAAGAGACACAGTGGGGCAGAAATAGTTTGCACACTTGTTGTTTTGGACGGTGTGTTTGGCTAACTGCTAACAGCTAACGGAACTACCTGCTCACACTGCTAAGTACTTCTTGGCCTTTTCACGATTGGTGTGTTGGGCTAACAGCTAACAGCTAACGGCTAACGGAACTACCAGTGCACACAGTGAGCTTACCTTTGTGTTTTGGCACGATTGTTTGAAGTTTATTATACGACGACTTTGAGCCCATTGGTGAATAGACGGGGGGGTTTAGCCAGATGTTGGTTGTTTTTTTACACTCACACAAAACATCAGTGGTTGTTGCAGACACACCCGGCGCAGATCTGCATTCTACAGAGTGCTCCTTTGTAGTTTGATAAGTCTGTTTCCATCCTTTCAGAAAAAAACATGTAGGCCTAATGACATTTCAGTCATCCCCTGGATAGAAAAACACCATATGCCTCCTCATGCTTGACCAAACGCTATCGTGATATCTAAGAGTTTACAAGAGCTGATGTCATCTTTGTTCATGTCGCACTGACTCATGTAGTACAGCATAAAAAGATGAGAGAGCAATGATCAATACTAAATGAATCAGAACGGTGAAACTTGTGTCATTTTACTGTCTGGTATCAATTTTGACAGGAGGATCAATATTTGTTAATTGTAAAAAATGCAGCCCCTATCTAAATTTTGCACAAAAAACAGATACTTCTTCTTCCATTTGTTCTTAAATTGCGAGGAAAAAAATCACCTGGCAACGCTTGTGGAGTACCTGAATGAAACAGCATTCAATCAATCAATCAATCAATCAATCAAACGTAGCCCCATTTGAACAAATCAAGCGATTGATTAAGGATGTTCAAAGCAGTAAAATATGAGTAAAATGTCACACATTACAACATTTAACACTTACACAATGGTTAGTAAAAAAGAAATGCTTTCACTGGGTGGACAATTCGCCAGTATTTTGTATGTAAATCAGAATAAAGGGGGAAAAAACATCACAGTTGTCGAGGGGGTTGATTGGTTTGCGCACTTTCCAGTTCATTAAGATTATTCTTTTTGCAGACATTCGCCTCAGCGTGACAACACAGTTCGTAGGAAGTAGACGAACTGATCCAGCAAACATAATACAGGACAAACCAAGTTTATTTAATGTGATGTATACAGGTTCTGCTGCTGCTCCAACTTAAAATCAAGAATACTAATGATAACATTAATGTGCCAAATGACTCGAGTCCTTGGATGATTACAGCATTTTCACAGCTAGAAGGCAGAACTGTACTGTGATATTGTTTTCTGCTTTACAAACTAAATAATGGATACATTTCAGCATGTTTCCTTTCTCTAGTCTTTATTTGGTATCAAAATAATCCAAAAGTAACAGGAAGTAATGATACTTTAATATTGGGATACATGATTAGATTACTGGCTTGATGTTTTTAACAGGTCAATTATTACTGGTTACCATTGGTGCCAAACATTGAGAGGGAGAATGTAGCATTTGTGAAATTACTTTTTCCCAAGGTGAAGAATCAACTTCTATGCTTGGATGTTTTAACTAATCAGAGTTTGATCTGTAACCAAAGAGAAAGGAGGAGGGAGAGGTCAAACACATTTCGATTCTGAAGGATGCTGTTCAGACAGGCTGCATACAGAGAGAACAGCTGGAATTGCTTTGGTGTCAGGCTGTACCACTGCTTTATGATTCATCTTAAAAGCAGCCTGTAATGTCAACCCATTTCTGAATTCTAGGTGCATTAAATCAAATTGAATAACAAATAAACAAAAACGTAATTTATATACCAGCATCTCTGGTTTTAGCAGATGGCAAACTCCAGGTCTGAAAAGTGAAGCCAATGCGGAAGTTTCTTAAAGCTGCATTCTCTCTACTGACCATCAGGGGGCGACTCCTCTGGTTGTATAGAAGTCTATGAGAAAATGACTCTACTTCTCTCTTGATTTATTCCCTCAGTAAACATTGTAAACATGAGTTTATGGTCTCAATCTCTAGTTTCAAGTCTTCTTCAATACAGCATGATGTTCATTTAGTAAATGATGGTCCATTTAGAGTCAAATAGACCATAAAGCAGAGTATGCTTTAGGGCGGGGCTACACACTGATTGACAGGTTGCTACCAGAGCGGTATATGGTGTCACTACATCGCTCCACCAAATTCTAAATATGGACGCTTGCGCTCACTGGTTGCAAAACTTCAACATGGCGATGGCAAAATCACCAAACTCAAGGCTTAAAAATGGACTCGAGGCAGTCCATAAACAAATGGGTAACGTCACAATGACTTTGTCTACTTCGTATATACAGTCTATGGTCACTTCTTGATATCAGATTGTATGATATCATCTAGAGAGCAGTCTCATGGATCATATGTGGAAAACTAAGGTTTGGTAACGGCTCTGTCAGATATCTGTTTAGAGAGAGAAACACCCAAAAGTAAGTCAGCAGTACCAGCAGACTGTAGCACCATGCTCCAGTGAAGCTGCTGTGGTCAGAGCAGTCTGCAGGATTTACAAGAGAGAAGCAGCTGTTTTAATCAGGAATGTTTACAAGATTATGTGAAATAATCGAATATGCTGGACCCAAATAAAAAAAATTCCCAGTGGAGTTTCTTTCCTCCAAATTTAGCTAGAACTGAAATATTTCTTTTTTTTTTTAAGTAGAAAAGTCATTGAAATAACTGAAACTCAAATCAAATTGTGAAGGAAAGTAGAACGGATTTGAAAAAAGTGGAACTAAAGTAACCTTGATGTGATCCCTCTCCTCGCAGCGCCGTGGTGTGTTTTATTATGTTTGTCTTGTATTATATTCTCTGTTCATACATAGCTGAACTCTGCTTAATGGACTAACCTGCCAAACTCGCAGCAGCACAGACACAAAGAACCTGCTGTTTTTAAAATGATTGAGCCATGACTTGTCAGCGAGAATCTACTTTCGCCCTTGAATGCTAATTAAGTGATGTTTATGCAGAGTCACGTACGCACTCCCAAAGGATCCGAGTGTGTGTGTGTGCGCGGAGGCTGGATTCCCAAACTCTTAAAAGAAAATCTTAACGTGTTGTCAGCATAACAATGTCAATAAAATGACACTTCACTTTCTGTGTCAGCAAGGTTTTTTGTTTTTTTTATTCCCCCAACTGGAAAAGCTTCAATAAGATTCCCCCCCCCCCCCCCCAAGCATTCCACATTATCTAAATCTGTGACACGATTTCTACAATCTGCCTGACAGCTGCCCTAAAAGAAATTAAAATGTATGAACTGAAAATGCAAATGAAATCCAACTTATTTCAGATAGTTTTTTTCAGTTATTTTTCAGTTTGCTGTAATCATTGTTCACACTGTGTGGGGCAAACCCAGAGGCATATTTTATTAATATTTGAAACTATTTTTATAGGCGTAGAGTTTCTGACAGAAAAGTTGCATAAAAAGTTTGAGAGATGGTCTATACAGAGCTCAGCGTCTTACTGTTGTTTTACTCGTTGATTGCTGGAGACCCAGTTTTACTTTGATTATATGAAATGCGGTTGGATTCTTTAAAGTATAGTCGTATAGACCATTTTAGAGCTGACGTCAACAAAAATATTCTGACGCATCATGTCAACGTTGGTGTAGTATTTCAACCTTTAAACATTGAATTAAAACTGTTACCAGCATCAGATGGTCTGGTTGTTGTTCAGTTCTCCTGCAGGTCCGCATCTGTTCCAGATCAACATGTGTCTCAGTTTAACGAGTGACCGTGTTAACTGGTGACTCTCAGCCGAAAGGGTCTTTGATTGCTGGTCGTAACTTGCAGTTTCCACCAGATATATGTTTTTATCTGGGCATGAGCTAATGTTTTCTACTCACTAACTATAGCACATAAATCTGGAAAGTCGTTTTGTTGAGGTTGCATTCTTCATCTTTGTTGGTTAATGTTCTTCATAGCTTGAATAGCTGTGCACTCGGTTGTACAATTACGACGTACACTTACGTACGTCGTAATTGTTTAAAAACTGTAAAAGGGTCTATTTGAGGTCTGATTGGTGCATTTGATGTGAAAAACATGATGCATCCTATGTAATCACCACTTTTTCATATTTGAGACTTTTGCGTTGGGTAAAGTTATATTTCCAGTGCTGTTGCGGGCCAACTGAAGATGGGAGCTTATTGGTTAATTTAAAATAAATACTACAAGATTGATATTAAGAAGTAAAACCATAAGAAACACTGCAGGTATATTAACAAAACTAAGACTGCTACATTTTCAAGACGTGCATTAAAGCTAGCACATTCTGCGCCAGTTCACAAGCAACTTCACCATCGAACGCAACGCTAGTTTGCCAGGGTCTTTCTTTGCTACATTTGAACATGTGCAATAGCTTTAGATACTTAAGCCACTCACTACTGCTCTTCCATTATATAATCATATTATATTTAATGTTGTTGAACAAAAGACAGATTTTTTAAGAGGATGTTTCCCATAAAGCATCTTAATAGCGTATGTCATTGTACTGTAGCTATGGGTTCAGATTGACGGTACTCTGGTTTAAGCTGTATTGATTTGAACTATTTAACATTGAAAGATTGACGTAACCTTGGTGCTTTGTCCTTGAATCTGTAATGAAAGTCAGGTTTTAACATCTGAACCATTTTCAGTCCAAAACAAAAATTCTGACCCGTCCCTTAAAACCAAAAGGTTGTAGGAAGCAGTCCAAACCGCCCTGTGTGAATCTGAACTCTTTTGTAAATCCACTCAGTGTGTCAACATCTAATCAGTCCAATTTGGAAATGAAATGAGGGGGAGACAAGGAGAGAGAAAAAAAGAAAGCCAAAAGAGAAATGAAGTGTGGGGGGGGAGAGTCACCGCCGCCCACCGCTGCCTGGCCCTGACACCTTGTGAAGAGTGCTCATTCATCACGCGGCGCAGGGCTTGAGCCTCCGTAAATCACTGTGGATAAAGGACGCGCCATAAAGAATGGAATTGTGAAGGTAAGGGTTTTAAATCCCCCTAGATGATCCGAGATAAACACGGAGAGACTTTTGACAGTCCCTCGTTACCGCCACGAGCGAGAGGAGCTGTCACCGCTCCCTCCTCGCCTTTCATCTCTTGGTAACAGTCTGGCTGCTAATATCCTCAATTATCTCGGCAATATGTTGCCGGGGAAAAAGGGAAAGTTCCGAGGAGGCATTCGCACAATTTAGAAAGTTTTAATTTGACAGCTTGTGGTGTAATGATGACTTGTGATGAGGGGTATGCGGGGTGGGGGGTGGGGGCCTCATGGAGACCGTGACATGTGATTGGACCGGACTGAGAACGCTTTGTGCATGTCGAGGCTTTCTGGATCAGATGTCAGGAAGCCAAATAGATGTTTCACAGGTTGATGTGGAGAAACAGAAAAGCTCCAAGCTCCTAATTGTAAACGGCATTGGTATTTCATCTAGTGGCTGTGTTTGGTATGAAGGCAACATTCTGTTCATTTCATTCACCCGAAATCTTTTTTTTTTTTTTTTTTTTTTCTTTACATAAATATTAAACTCTCCAGACGGTAGCTGAAACGCTGTCTCGTGTTAATGTCTGTAACACCTCCGTGACATTTTCCCTGCCTTGTATCAAAGAGAAAAATTCAAATAAAGCAGTTGCGCTGCGCTTCTGAACCCTCGACTGTTCCTTAAATCCATCTGAAACGTGCAGGAGAAAGAACAGAGAGCATTTGCATAGACGGAGCAGCCGTCCGTCGGATTAATGACGGCTAAGTCGCAGTGCATGATGGAGACGCAAAGGGCACCAGACTGTCGCATGAAGGTTGACTCCCAGGAAATATCCTCCCACCTGGGTACCTAGCCAGGTAATTGTCTCTTCCCCTCGTACCTGATATATATACATAGCTTCAACTTGGAGGATAAACCAATCGATCATTCCAAGTGTCTCAAGTAATAAGCGGAAGTGATAAATCACAGCTTCGCACTCAGGTTTATGAAATATCGTCCATCCTGCAGGTGTGGATGCATTACCTCGCAGTCAGTGGCTTAGGGTGCCGGTGTCAGAGCACGTAGGCAGCACTCTGTGCCGCGACTAATAGGAGGGTCCGCCCACGGTGGAAGTGCCCACTCCATCAAGGGGGGCTTTGTGCTGCAGTGCAATTAGTACACAAAATATCAACATAAGGATCAGACGTGGCGTTTCCGCCTGGGCGCAACTTAAAAGTTCAAGGTAGTGCACATCAGCGCAGTTGTGATCTTCTAGCGCCGGAGTAATTGCCTCGGGTTCATTCAGCTCCAAATCGGTTGGAAGGTGAAGTCAGTAGCCTCAGTGGCATAATGACAGAGTACACACTTTCTTGCTCACATTAACAGCTTTTTTTTTTTCTTTCTTCTTCTTCTTCTTGATAGATAAAAGTCCCAAATAATGGCTTCTGTGATGGAGTGAAACCAGGATAACAAATTGGCCCTTTGTGATAACAACCCCCCTGTGAGCTTCCCGGGTGTGAGAGATAGACGGACAGCTTTGAGGAGAGGCAGGTCTGCAGCAGCTTTGCGCCGGGGGAAAAGCTCCATGCCCCTGCAGTAGGATGGATAGCGGGGATTTGTAATGGTCCCTCCGCTTTTGACAAAGTAACCCAACCCTGCAACTTTCATCCTCATTTGGCTGAGTGAAAGGGCACCGGCGGAGGAGCTGGCCGGAGATAAGTGAGGTCTGTCGCTCCGGCTGTACGTTATAAATTGCGGCTGTCTCAATCATGTGCGTGAGACAAGCGAGCTGTCTCCCGTGACAACCTCCTTTTGACTTGACATGCGAGAAAAACAAATTGATACACGCCGGAGAAGGAGGGATTGAATAGAATGAGGGCTGAGCACATGTGGGAGGGGATGTCTTCCTCCACAACTTTTATTTAACATTGCATAATGCATCATTAAATCAAAATGCTGTGCACGCTTCATCTTAAAAAAAAAAAAAAAAAAAAAAAAAAAAAAAAAAAAAAAAAAAAAAAAAAAAAAAGTATGGCTGCAGGACAGAAGAGTGTCCAACACTTATTAATTAAACCCCTTTGGATTCTCCTGATTTGTCCAAATTTAGAACAAGTGGTAATTCTTCAAAAACCTAGAGTCGAGGTTAAATGATTTTCATTCAGGTTTAATACTCTCCATCACCCACTAAGCCTAATAGTGTTGATCCATTTTAGTTTTAGGGCTGGGTATCAGTACTTGATTCCTTTAATGTGCCAACTGAAATAACCCAATACCAAGTAGTATTAAAACTGCAATTGATCCTTTTTGTGCCAAGATCTACCAAAAAAAAGGACTATTTGTATGGTTTTGCTCACAGCCAATCATTGCAAGTGTTGTTTGATTTAATGCAACATGTGATTGGCTCACCACAGCAGCATCTACAGCCCATACAGCCCGGATTGCCTGCCTGCACACAGTCATTGTAAACAGCGCAGACAGAGCTAACAGCTGTATGAACGCTATGCTATGATGCGGCGATTAGCTCAATAGCTTTCCAGTGGGACAAATCATCTTCCATTCCCATGATGGGTTACAAATGAATTACTCTATTGATATTAGGTATCACTTCAAGGAGACGAGTATTTGCATTTTTCAAACAATACCCAGCTGTATTGAGCATGCAGTTAACTAGAACAAGGTAATAAAATCCTCTTATGTAAAGTTAATACTATTCTTGCATTTTAACAAACTTTATCATCAATCCCATTTAGTATATTGTAGTAAATACAAGTTACATATCTCTTGATTCTATTTTTCCATATTTATATTGTTATATCGAAGTATAATGCACATATTTTTACAAACCTATTTCCTTTTTTATCATCTCGTAATTTCTCTTTATATATATTTTCTATTCTACAATAGGAGCAACTGTAACGTAACCCTGTTTCCTCCCGGGGATCAATAAGGTATTTCTGATTCTGATCTTTATTTATAGTTTCCTTGCAGCCGAGAGGGAAGTTTGTACCGTAGCTCGCTGCTGTATTTGTACCCTTCACCTTAAAGAAGGTTGCTTCATTCTGCTGTGAGTGGGGCTACAAACACAGTTCAGTGGATTTTCAATTGGGGTGTTATTTGGGTGAACTAACACTTTAATGTTCTTACACAGCCAAACCAGAGCCACACAGGTGTTTTCACTTTTCTTTGGATAATTAAACATTTTAAACACGTGATCAGACTGCAACTGATTGACATCTCATCGATCTTTTGTTTGTTTTTAGCACCTGTTCAGAGTCTTTTATACATTTAGTAGTAATAAATACAACAGCTAAGCATCTTATGGAGCGACTTGTCGTCCGTTCCTGCAGGTCCGCACCATCAACGCACATTTTTCTCTGTTGCTAAGTGCTGAAAACGGGGAAGAGACTTCTGTTACATCCTGATTACACAACCTCCGCTGTGTGTGTTTCATGTGGGAGTTGCCGTGGACAAGCACACTACTTTGTTGATCAAAGTCACGCTGAAAAAGCACAGAGATATTTGACAGAGGAGTTGGGCTGAGGAGATAGATGTTTCCTTTTAACCCACACTCCTATAGCGAGTCCGCTCTCGCTCTGCACAAGCCTTTGAGTTTTTGTTCTTGCTTTGACCGCATGCACAACACAAATCTCTTGTTATTGTAAACCAAAAGCCAGGCATTAGCTCTTTGGCAAAGTCTCAGACAAGGGTATTAATCACATGACCACAGTTCACTGAACTCTGCCTTGAAATATGAGACTCATTTCTCCTTCCTGGATAATCAACTTAAGGGGGAGGGGAGAAAAAAAATCTGATATTTCACCTTGAAATGCTTCATAACTTGCTTGCGGGATTTTAAACTCGTCATGCTCACGCCTGATTATACGAGACTGAAAGAAAACTAATGAAATAAAAAAGCTGGCATTCTGCAGCACAGCTTCTCTTAACACATGCACACCGATCTGTGCATGCCAACAAGCAGATTAATAACTCAACATGAAAGCTCATATTAATTGAAATGTAGTTTTCCTACTTTTGGAGATGACAGCAGATGCAACATTTTGGGTCCAAACACTGTAATTTGGCAAATTCTGCCCACACAACCGGCCGTGGGAGACAGTCCTGTGTCTTTCTTTCTGCATATGTAGATTAGTACAGCAGCTCATACATCTCTCGAAAAGCAAGACCCTTCTGTTTAAGCTGCAGGCTTTCTTAGTCTTTCTTATGAACTTTACACACTAGGGTTTGACGAATAAATTACTCGAAAATGCGAAACACTTGCCTACAAATCTTATTTATCTTTTTTTTTTTGAATAAAGGTGCATCTCAACTTGTTCCGCTTATTGGTTGATGCCATAATATGCGGTGCGAAGCTCAGAAAAATCAACCTCAATCCCCCCCAAAAAAGCACTCATGACAAAACATACAGTTTAAAAAAATATATTCAAGTTACAAATTTGTCTTGTAATAGTCATCGTGACTTCACCCATTGGTTTGTGGACTGTGGTTTTGAACTCTCAAGTTCGGCATTTTGGCCGTCACCATCTTGTTGTTTTGCAACCAGAAGTCACACAAGTTGGTGAATCTGTTTATTTGACCAAAATGTTACAATTAACTTTCATGAACTGAAAACACACTGAAAGGGTTAAAGTTCTAAGATGAAAACACAGACATTTCCCAGCCGAGGAAACGCTGTGATAGCGACCTGTCAATCAGAAGGTAGCCCCGCCCTAAAGCATACCCTGCTTTATGGTCTGTTTGACTCTAAATGGAGCATCATTTACTAAATGAACATCATGCTGTATTGAAGAAGACTTGAAACTAGAGATTGAGACCATAAACTCATGTTTACAATGTTTACTGAGGGAATAAATCAAGAGAGAAGTAGAGTCATTTTCTCATAGACTTCTATACAACCAGAGGAGTCGCCCCCTGATGGACATTAGAGAGAATGCAGGTTTACATTGTAGATAAGCCTTAATGTATACCAGTAAGGTCAATCGGAGTGTTTTTGAGATGGCTGTTATTAACAAAGCTTCCAGCAACAAAAG
The DNA here is from genome assembly GCF_027596085.1 of Anoplopoma fimbria. Classification (NCBI taxonomy): domain Eukaryota; kingdom Metazoa; phylum Chordata; class Actinopteri; order Perciformes; family Anoplopomatidae; genus Anoplopoma; species Anoplopoma fimbria. The sequence goes on from NC_072459.1 coordinate 7,782,441, forward strand.
TATTGTTTATATTACACATCATTCCTGAAATATTTCCAAACACGGACTCCCATTTTTAAAAGTTTGGAAAACCCCAACTACTTGGAATGACTTGTGGAAGAGAAAATTAGAAAAAAGAGACTATTCACGACGGCGGTCAGATGTTAGAGGTCAAAGTGGTTCCCTGATGGTTCCACGTCCTCGAGCCGAGCAAAGCCTCCTCCGTCACCTCCTCTCAAACAACGCTCTGCATTCAATCGTTTCAGGTGGAGCTATGCCCTTCCTACCAACACACTGATGTTTAATTCATTCCCGGACACCTGGGGGACCGTCATAACAACAACAGAGAGAGAGAGGGGGGGGAATTAGAAGGAACAAAATGTTTGCTTTGTATTTTCTGTCTGTGGATGTGAAAAGAATGAAGGGCCTTAAACAAGACTAAGGAGACTTGAGACGTTTGAGAGGGAACATCAGACAAATAAACCCTGTTTCCTTGGGTTCTTGTTTGTCTTTAAGAGAAGCATGCGGGCAGTGAAGATGTTGCCGGACACCTCGCTGTGTGCTCCCACTTAATCAGAGGTTGATTAAGCACACTTTCCGAGGCATGGATTAGGGGGCTCCCCTCGGACGCCGCTAAATTGGCCGTGAGGGAAGGGAGGCAGAGTGTGGAGCGCTGCCGAGGGAACTCTTGATGTGTCAGTCAGAGAGTCTGGCATGGTTTGCCGTTATTGACCTTCCCATCCTTGATTTGTGACAGATCCCCCGGCGCTCGGGTAGGTGGGGAAGGTTAGAGGAGACTCAGCTTTTGAAGAATTTCCTAAATTCTGCTGATCCGGTGGAGCTGCCACGAGCAGTCCTGCAATTCATAACAATGAATAACAAGCATTTGCAGCCTAGAAGGTTTTTTGAAGATTATATATATGTCGTTTTTTTCCAGGATATTGCAACTAGACAGTGTGTACCTCAGTGAGGTGTGGACAGCATGTATCAGACATTTATCAAACGTCTCCATCATCTTCCCCCCACACAGGAGTTCCTCTTTAGAGGAGAGCTGACTCAACATTTTTTATTGTTATTGTGAAGATGAAATTTGTTCATCACCAAATTAGCAGCTATTCTTCAAATAAGCATGTGTAATAGTGCAAAAACAACGAAGAATAAATAGGGAATTAAATGAGTTTATCCACTGTTTTACAGCAAAGCTAAATTTATTTAGTCCACTTTTCAATCAGGTGGGTCACTGAGTTCAGATCTGGCTCATCCAATTAAGTGTAACCATGGCAACATGACAACAAATACCTGCCAAATACCAACAAATACCATAAAATATTTTATATAACAAAATAACAGGGGACTTTTATTGATATGAAATTAAATGTGTTTATCACCAAATAAGCAGCAATTATTTAATAATACCTGTCTACTAATACAAGAAGGAAGAGGAAGCAGCAAAAAAACACAATATATAGTAAAACCAATCCATGCTGAGTTTATCCACTGTTTTACAACCACTGGAAATAAGAAAGATTAAGCAGCAAAAAATAGAATATATATGAAATTAAATGTGTTTATCCATTGTTTTGCAGCCGCACAAAATATATCTGATCAATATCAGATTTGGCAGGTTGCTGAGTTCAGATCTGGCGCATCCAATAACAGAAGATGCATTGAAAAGACTGGTTTAAGCACGGCAACATTAAAACAAACTCCTGTCCTAGTTGTGATTTTATTATCCGTTACTTCCCATTAATGTTTAATTTAAATCTAAACAACCTGTTTGACTCAAAAATCCTTTAAAATAAAAGCTGTTATGCAAAAGGGGACTTTTATTGTGAGGGATTTATCGGAAATGAAATGTGTTCACCAAATTAGCAGTTATTCTTCTGTAAAACATGTCTTCTAATACATAAAGTAAGCATCAAAAAATTATATAATAAATCAAAAACTCCCAAAACTTCCCAGTTCATCCACCGTTTTACAGCCACAGGAAATAAGTCCGATCACTATCCAATCAGGAGGGTTGCTGAGTTTGGATCTGGCGCATGTGATCACAAAGGTTTAACCGCGGCAACATGACAACAAATCTTTATTATCTGGTTCTTTCCATCAGTCTTTCATTTAAATATAGATATTGGGTTTCTACTCGTATTACTTAGCATCCGTTGTTAACGGATTCAACAACTCTTCTTATATCCGACCCCTATGGACAGTGTGTGTGTCACTTATGGATTTATGGTTAATAATAGTCTGATGCTTTTTTTTTTTTTTTCTCCCCGCTGTCAGACTGGTTTGTAACCCCTTCACAGAGGGAACGGCGTTATTCATGTTGTGGCACCTGCTATTAATGTAATGAGTCGGGCTGTTAATGTGATCCCGCTTCAGACACAAAGGGGGGGATCTCTCAACCTGAGCCCCCCCCCCATACCCCCTCCCCCCACCTGCAGACAGGAGACCTCTGCGCCCTACATAACAACGACGAGATGTGTCATCGCTGATTTATTTTGCCCTTGAACCTCCCGGTGATGGGACCTTGTGGGATAGCCTTTAAAAGAAGCGCCGAGCCCGGAGATGAAATGAATGCTCCGCTCCTGAAACTATTGAAAAGACGTGCGGTACAGCTGAAGGCTTTTTAGAGGGAGTGCTGTAATCTAAAAAAGGTGCTATTTCTCACTCGTTGCACAGCTCCGGGACGGGCTGATCAGATATAGGCAGAGATGAATCTGACTTGACCTGTGAGCAGCAGTCGCCGCCTCCTGCATCGCCGGCCATGAGAGGAATCTGCAATGGATTCCTTGGATAGATAGAAATCAATTCAGCCGAGGCGCCACACCTCGATAAGGCCTTTGCTACACCTATACTCGCAAATTTCATAATGAATAGATAAGGATTAATGTAATTTCAAACTGTCAGCGGCTGCCATATGGCGTGTCACGACTGAGCTTATCGTCGTGCGGCGCTTTTATTTACATCCAGGATCATAAACAGCCGGTTCGTTGGCGTCCTAGCCGTCAACATGGAGGTGCTCCTCCTCACAGGTGTTTTAAACGGCCTTATTAACTCAGTCCACATGCTGCTGTAATTAATGTCTGCTTACAAAGCAGCTAATATCCTCTATGTAACCCGGGAAGACGCACGATAATTACGGGAGCGTTTTGAGTGACAGAGATCGGGGAGGCAAATAGAGGAGGCCTGTCTTCAGCATCATCGGGGGGATGGGGGGGGTTGGTGGTGTTGGTCCAGGTTAATAGGCATCCTCCAGGGAGGGATTAACTGGAGTTAAAGAAAGTACAGAGGGAGGCATTTGAATCCAGTATAATAATGTCAAATACCCGGAAATTCTCCATAATATCATTGTCATGGGCCATTTTGTAAGTTCTTGGTCCAAGGTATTATGAAGTTCCCAACGCAGGCATTAAAACACTAAGATCCTGTGAAAGAACACTTTATTTGAGTTGGACACTCCGTATCATCCAGAAATAGACAGCCATCTGTTTCCTGCTTTTACAACTAGCCAAGCACTAAACTTTCTCAAACTGACTGAGTCTTGAGTGAGGAACAAAGAAAAGGAGGACAGAAGTCAGTAAGAACTTATAATAACCTTAGTGTATTGATGGCTTTTTAAACGTTAAAAGCTTGAAGGTTTACTTTATAATTAGTTAATTATTAGAAGTGCTATATATTTTTTCAGTACTCCCTATGACATTGCATATACTATAATACGTTTTTGTTAATGATAACCAAATGATTTGTTGACTTTTAAGACATTGTTATAAAACATCTATAAACATTATGGACCACATGTATGTAACACTTTGTTAAGGGTTAATACTTTGTTTGCTTTTATAAAGTTGCAACTGATTAAATTGTTAACTGTTATAATACTTTGTTAAAGGTTAATAAATACTTTGTAAAGCATCTATTAAAATTATTTAGACAGACAGCTCATAATCTTTTCATGACTAATAATGGGTTTGTAGACTGTCTATAAACATTCTTGGATTCCTTTATAAAGTTGGAACTGATTATGTTGTTCTTTTGTTAACTGTTATAATACTTTGTCAAAGGTCAACAAATACTTTTTAAGCATATATGAACAATAATTAGGCAGACGGTTCATAACCTCTCAATAGTTAATAATTGGTTTCCATGGATGTTTTAATGTTAGTTTAGGAATCATTAACATACTCAATATCGTTATGTATACAATGAATTGTTAATAAATTGTATATATTCAGAATGTAATTGTTATCTTCTGTTACGATACAATATACATGTCATGTTACACAAACTCATGATGAAATAATACAAAACATAGCATTACTAATGATTATTAAACATGATTATCAATTCATTATCTGTAAAATAACTACTGCAAAAACTTTAAATAACTATCAATTTACCATTTATTAATGATGGTTATTATAAAGCCTTACCTAAATATGCTGCTGTTACTCTGCCAGGTTTGTGGATCCTGAAAGTCCAACAGGAAAGTCTTGTTTTTTCAGGTGAATGCCTCTTGTAGTGGAGTGGACCTGTGATCGATTGGGATGTGAAGTGGCTTAGTCGTTCCTCTGTGTGTCAACAGCTTCACCTTCTCCCTCAACACGGTGCTGAAACCGAGGGCTCCTGGTACCGAACCTCTGTTGGTGTACCTGTGAAACTTCTCGTACGATTGCATTTGAATCTTCTAACTTTATTCACTTGATCTGCAGCTAAATTCCCTCTGAAGTGTCCAAACTTTCAGTCCAGCCAGGACACCAGACCTGGAGGAGTTAAAGGTTGAATTGACGGCAAATTAGAATGCGCTCCGCAGCTCCATAGATTGAGACAAGGATTTAATTGGCTCCGTATCAGGATTAGATAGCGCCTCTGTTGACTTTTGATGAGAAAAAAATAAAAAAGAACAAGGTGACTTGATATTGCGGCGATAAGCGAAAAATCCCAACTCGATGGCGTCAATACGTTTGTCGGGTGCACGTAAAGGTGGCTCAACCTTGTAACCAATGACAGTGGCCGCAGTGGCTCGCTGGCAGATACACATCGGAGGTTCTCTCCGGCGAGCGTGCATTGTCATACATTTATTGCTGTGTGTGCAGTGTGTTTTCCCCACGATCGCTCCGGATGCTCTCCAACGTGCTGTTGACTTAGAGGTCAGGCCGCGCAAAGGCATAAATTTCCGGAGCGTTGATGTTGTCTAATTCACGGCGCGTCACACCGCAGCTCTTCAAAAAAATAAAGGTCACCTCGGAAAACAGAGCTTTATGGCTCTGTATCTGTTTTATTGGCGGCCGCTGCACATTATCAGAATCTGAATCACCTTTTGTGTGAGTTCTTTTTAACCACCACAAAGGACGTTGTTTCAGTGGGAAGCAGACTGTGAGCTCCCGGGGTTCAGCACACGTGAGGTTAATCGGTTCATTTCCAGCTAAGTGAGGAGATCTCATGCTTTACAGACAGGACAGTCACACTGGAAGGAAGAGGTCTCACTCAGCCTAAACACAATGTCCATATTGCTGCAACAGCCTGGATTACATTCACTGATAACCATTAATATGGTTTGGAGTCTGTGTAGAAACTACAATATTTTATAGTTTCTAGAAGTTTAGGAAACTACAACTTCTTGGTTAATGTCACGGAAGCCTCATGGTCAAAGTCAATTAGTAATAAAAGGACAATAATTACGAGTGTTATCCTGGAGGCCATTGCACTTTACAAAGTGGTGGAGGAGGAGCGGGGGCGGAAACTGGCATCCAATGTGTGCCAGGTTTGAAGAGACAACGACGGTTTAAATTTACGTTCGGGTAAAGAACCCGGACCCTAAGTTTGGAGAACATGTTCTGTAGATCCTCTGCTCAATGGGAGCCTGGACCGGCCCCAATCATTCACAGTGGACAGAGTTGGTCCGTTTTTAATTCAATTCCTACTTTTTAGTAAACCTTTAGTAGCTAACTGTAGACCTGCTCAAATATTGCGTTTGACCGTGAAATATGTCACAGTACAGAAGCTAAAAACGCCCTAAATTCAGTTTCACTGGGACTTAGTAAAAAGTATTCAATAACATTTTTATGTAAAACAATTTCTTAGCATTATTTAAACTGTCCTAACACAGAAATATAATTATGATGATATAATATGATTTTCCAAGGGTGTTTAAAGATAAAACATTCTTCCCTGAAGCAATAAAACCCACTCCACCTGCACTCTACTCAACATGGTACAGTCCGAGTGCCCCTATACTTTAAATCCCATTGGAACGTTCGCTTCCTGTTAGGCATTTTGGACCCATGACCAGCAGGTAATATGGAGGGGAGCTCATGTAACAAACATTTTTGTCAATTAAAGTAACATATTAGCAATGAATGAATTAACACAGAGAGGGGCAACACAAATGGGACTACAGAGTCAGCGGCTACTTTAATGAGTCTGGCCAGTGTGCACTGGTCAACACTGTTTCTTTGTTTTATACAAATTATCCCCTTTAAACATAACAACTGGCAAACTGAGTTCAATTCCAAAGGGTTTGTTTTGCTTAATGGTGTTTTTTTTTTTTATTTTATTTTCATGAATTCTATCTGGATGTTTGCATGATTTTATAAAATCAGATTAGTTTCCCTCTCCTGAACTATAACCTTGGCCTTAAATTCAATACACCACATTGACCAGGACACACTTTTAGTTCATCTTCTGTTTTTTCTCTCTATATGATTTTTTTAATACAGTGTTTATGCCCAATCCCAGATGCTACGGAACACGAAGTATTCTTATAATCACGGTTGTTTTTTTCTAGGCCATGATTCAGAAATAATAATTTAGCAAAAGATGAAATACGATGTTCCATATGTTAACATAATGCTATACATTTATGCTATAAACAGTGCAATAAACACCGTAATTCAGAAACTCATACACCTTAGTTTTGTATTTAACCATTTGTTCAGATGATAAGTGTTCTTTAATCCAGCAGTGAGAGCTTCTTTCTCTGAAAGCTGCGTGGTGTGTTTAATGTTTTGATTCTCGGAGCCCATTTCATTTATATTTGACATTCAGCTGTGTGTAAATGTTTTCAGCCAGTGTACCTGTTGATCACAGGTCGGGCCCTCCGTGTTGACGTCGTGTCTCTTTGTCTGAGCCTGTTATCTTCGTGCCCCACGGTTCGAATCCACTCGTTCCAAAAAGCCACTCTGTGTGCCTTCCTCTAGACGCGATCACACTAGTCTCCATGGTAACTCGTTTTTACCAATACTTCATTGGTGCCAAATGACCCTGCGCTGTTACTTAGCTCCTCGCTGCTTTGTGTGGAAGTGTTTTTCTTTTTTGGAGATTAAACGTTCGAAGGCAAATTGAGGTCCTGCTGGTTTCATCGCCGGGATATTGAATGAGCACATGTGGAAAATACCAGAGCGCGCTGCTGAAACCCATCATTTGAGAACAGATTATGATATATTTCTGTATGTGTAACACCAGGGGTGCTGCACAATTTAAAACAGGGTGTGGAAGGTTGCACCAAACATATTTGATTGCCTTAATGTGATTTTATTTTTTCACTAAGAGAATATTCCTGACCCTTTAATACAACACATTTGACAGCACAGCTTTGCTTCAAATTAGTGTTCCGACACGAGAATAATGACTCCGTTTGTTTTTATGTAACCATATTTCGCTTCCTGCAGTTCGACCTGCTTTCTGTATTGAGCATAGCCTGTTTCGGGATTCCCTCTGGAATATTTACGCTCTCTCTCTCTCTCTCCAAAAATGTCCACAGATAATTGCTAGAAGGCAGCGCCCGGGAAGGTCAGCCAAGAATCCCGCCGTAGGTGCCAAAGTGAAATCTACAGGACTACAATTACTTGGACAGACTGAGGCGGCAGAGCAAAGTGAATGACAGGTAGGAAATAATTCATATGAATCACCTGCTGTATTATGAATAACCACCTGCTGAGAGGACATAGCACGGTCAGTTATCCTCAGAATTGGTTCTGAATAGCCCGTTTTGTCATTTGTTGGTAATTGCCTTAATTCTCTTGATAATATAGTGAAATTAACCTCCGAGAACATTTCTTCCTTATGGCATTTATGAGACAAGGTTGAAGTTGACATGCCAGAAGTCACACAATTATATTTAGATTATTCCACTCCGCTGCTGTTTGGCTTCCCCTTTTGATGTCGACACTTTAGAGGAGTCCTTCTCGCCGCCGCTCATAATTCATAATCTTCATTTTACCAAAACACACCGCGTTGAATCCGACACGAAGGGCGTTCTTTAGGAAACTTCCGGATCGCTCACATCTATTTTCTATTTGGGGTACATCTGACCTTGTAGTGAACAGACTTAAAAGGCTGTCAGTCAAACCATCACGCCGTCTTTGTTTCTTTGTGGTTGTCATTCTCCAGAGGAGTCAAGCAGCCACTGACTTAAATCTAGTGATTCTACGCTCCTGGCAAAATGCTTCCCCGTCCTTCTTGCTACCGAACTCAGCAACCGCCTCGGGGTAAGGTGGAAAGAAGGTGAAAAAAAAGTACAGTGTTTGACTGGGTACAGAATGCAATCAAGGCCCGTAGATGGTTGAATCGTTCATCTTTTTCTAATGAAGCTCTCACTTCACGCTGACCTTTGTTTGTGTGCCAGGTGATGACATACAACCTCTCTGTAAACTAACATGTTGACTACTGATGACAGAGAAGGGTCACTCTTTATCGACAGAAGATAAAATATTATTATTAGTGTCACAGTCATGCAGTTTAGATGTCTCTTAAATAACAGACACCCATGTGATCCATTTAAGGTGATTAGCACCTCCCAAGTTTATCAGCTACATATCAACCAATGGTGGAAACTAGTTTACCACAAAAAAGGTTTATTAATCCATTGAATCTCTTCAATTATTAAATGTTTTCTGTTTCTTCTACTTGTTGATTACAATTTTGGCCAAATAAGTACAGTACCAGTCAAAAGTTTGGACACACCTTCTCATTCAACTACTTTGAAGAATCTAAAATACAAAACATATTCTGGTTTGTTGAGCATTTGTTTGTTTACCACATAATTCCATATGTGTTCCTTCATAGTTTGGATGTCTTCAATATTAATCTACAATGTAGAAAAAATAAAGAAAAAAAATAAAGAAAAACCTGGTACTGTATTTCTTATAGTTAGGAAAACGTGACTTGTATAACTGCAGTGACAGGTAAATTGGTTAATCCCGTATCCCTAATTGTAATGTCAATAGTTTATGTAATAAAAGATTGGCATTCGTGTATTGTTACAATATATTGCCACGCAAAATATAGCGATGCAATGCTGTATCGATTTCTCCCACTACGTTAGTAACTACACCACTAAACATGACCATATTTTCATTAATATTACTTTCAATGCACAAAAAATGCTTAATTTACATCAACAATTATGTGTTAATATATTTAAATTGATGTACTAGGTAATTTTATGACTAAGACCCAATGAGGCCCCATATTTGACCATGATGCTGCACTAAGTTAACACTGAGACACCCATCACCTTTAACACAACATGCCGGTTGGTGTTTCACTGTGTTGGTATCTCAGACACCCTTGTGTGTGTGTGTGTGGCCTCAGATCTGCGTGCACATTGTTGACCGCAGCGTTTAGAGGAATCTCGGACGTTTGTCCGTCTAACCGCCGGCCGGCCGACCGACTCAAACCCACAGCAGCAGCACATCAAACATCACAGTATCTCCCTGCTTGGCTCAGTTTCACATAAACAGATCAAGGCTACCACAATGTTTTTATTCCAGTTGATATGGAAATGTCACATCATTTCAAAGAGAACCTCTGTTTTATTCATGTCTAATATCCTTTTACTTCTGACTGTCCAATACGGACCTGGGAGAGCTCACACCCAGCGAGGAGCCAAGGAGGCTTTATCGCCTGCACATGCAATTGTTTTCCTGCAGAAAACATGGAATTTTAAAATTTAAAATGCCTTTGCAGAAGTTGCAGTTCTGTGTGAGGATTGAAAAGCAGATTGTTCTTCCCCCTGCTTTGAGACAAGTATTGTGAGATTTGTGCTCCATTGATGCCTCGCAGTTTGAAGTGATGATCAGGTGAGTGGGAAATTGGTCGGGATGAAGGATGAACGAATATAATTTTATCTGCACTTATTTAGAAGCAGAATAAATTGATATCTTTTTCCGTCCTCATGTTGTTGTGATAAGAGCTGTTCACTACTTTCATAATGGATTTGTTATTCTAACAGATGTTGTGAGGGCTCTTTGACAAATAAGCATATTTGGCTTCCCACCTGAAACAGGAGGATGTCTGGATTGTACACTGAAATATTGCAGATTTCAGTTTTATAAACGTGTAATGCCGATGACACTAATTAGTGTCTGTACTCAAGCAAGATATCTAAAAGCTAACAGGGCAGAGTGTGTAGCTAATTACAATAATTCATCAAGGTCTGCAACGAACATTATTTTCAGTATCTTATTAATCTTCATATTTTATCCTTGAATAATTGATGAACGATGTGGTTTATTAAATGTTTTGATTGTTTGGTGATGAAGGAAGCTTAGTATTCCTTGATAAGGAATCAAAAGCATGTGGAAGGAAAACTGCTATATCTATATAGCAGGTGTCAAATGCTGCTGACAGTCAAAGTGACGTACATGAAACATACAGTTTTTTTTTCTCACGCGTGCTTACTGTTCAGGTGCTTTAGACTTTCCTTTAATGTTTGCGCATCTGTTTGCATTTCTTGTCTATTCATATGTTAGATTATGTCAGCTATCAATGCTCATTTCTGGCATTCCTTACTAATTACTATGTATGAAGATGAAGCAAAAAAGAGGTTGACTTCAGAGTTTAAAGTCTGATAAATTACTCTGATCTCCCGGTGATCTTGCGCAAGTATTTCGTTTCACCCCGTCTTTTTCCCAAGAGTCTATGGGGAAAAGTCTTTTTGGCACTTATAGCGTCACCTGACCAACCAGGAAGTTGTAATCGCACCGTTTGCAGCAGCAGGTCTGATTGTGAGATTGACTGGCACCTTCCTCCAGGGCCCTGTTTAAAGTCCCAGAGAAAGAGCGTCTTTATCTTATGCATTGCGACAGATTTCACAATGAAACAGAATATTTGAGCTGTGTACACTTACAAAAGGGGATTTAAATCAAATCCTTCACATTTGATTGGACTGCTTAAGAGTGGGCGGGCTTGGAATGTAGCGTGATACAGAGTTACAGACTGTTGGCTCCACACACCTCCATTGTCCTAAAGGCTGCAGATTGATGGATGGATGGAAGTCATGATATCATTGGATGAAATTGTTTGCTAAAAGCTTACATAAGTGCAATATTTTGTTATAAAACTACCAAAAAAAAGTATTGTTTTTTCTCTTATAAATTGAAATAGGTGCACACTAAAAATGGGGTTGTGATCTAAAAGGGTTCAAAGGGCGTTTTTCATTTCATCTCAGCCTCAATGTTTCCACTAGTATGTGTGGTGCCACACCTTATACGTCTCCATTCTCAATTATCCATGGCTGGAATGGGAAATGAACATAGGGCACATCATAAAAAGCTTGATAACAGAGCTAATACAATTACATTAGAGTGATTAAAAAAAGGTTAAATAGGTGATCTATTACATTGATCTTAAATGCATTCAGACTTAATTTAATTTAACTGCGCTATAATGCTGTAGTTAGAATATGTCCTATTAGTGTTTGGAGCCTGCACGTATAGTGATTAATTATTGAATAATTGTTCATGCATTTCAACACTGGCAGTGCTCTGAAGGGTGATTTATTTTCTTCAGTGGCTGTACAGAGATAGGGCTTAATTACAGTGGATAGCCTTATCTCCCCTCTCTAATCCTCTCTTTGGAGTCTCCGGCGTTCACGCCATCTAGTCGTCGATATCATCAGACCGCTGGCAGAGCCAGACGGAGAAAGTGATCCCCAATTTCTCTGTCACATTAGGGCTCATTCATGAAGTCTCCGCCGCGGACTCCTGACTTAAGAGCTCCAAAGTGGGAGGAAAGAAGAGTCGCTGGTCTCTGGAAACCTCTCCATCCAGTCTGAGGTCAGCGCCGGCCACCACATTATACCCACTAGGGCCGTCTCTCCCAGCTGGACGGACTGACGAATGTGCGGTCAGATCTGATCAGATAATGGGTTCAGTTTCTTGCCAGGAGCAATTTGTTGCAGATATTCCTGAGCTGAGGCAATTTGGGTTGTTTACCGCCTCACTGCGAGTACAGAACTGTACTGAATGTCCGTGCTATTAACGAGGAGTCGGTCAAATACGTGCAAGACACGACTTTTTAGCCCCCAGCTGCATGCAGACAAACATGTGAAATATGACTTTCAGTTGACCACTGGTTGAGTCACAATCAAACAGGCTCGATCCCAATCAGGGAGGCTCATCACTGTTTAATTATTGTAGTTGGATGGAAGATTTTCCACCACAGTTGGCACTAATAGTTGCATATTAAATGAAGTTGGGATGAATGTAATGATGGCAGCTTAAACAGACTGTATTTTGAAGTGCCAAACGGGAGCTGGATCAGCTGATGATGCTGAGCGACAAAATGAACCCCACAGTCAATCAAGCCTTGACATAAATATGCTCTTTACCTCTCCATGACAAGTCCAGTCATTTCCAGGGATGTTTTTTTGACTTCTTCTGACAATAATTTGACATTTATTTTAACAGAGAATCTCTTAGTCCAATATGTGGACGCATCTGTCCATCTATACGTTTGGTCCCTAGTTCTTAAATCTTAAACACAATACAGAGATGTTTATGACAACAGTGGTACAACAGTCTGAGGAAGACTCTTTCCTGGTTCAACATCGTCCCCCCAAATCCATGTACAAATCCAAGTCCACAAAGAAAAGAGCTCTGACTTTAACCCCATCCAGCATCTTGGGGATGAACTGGAACTGGAGCCAGACCTTTTCACCCAACATCAGTGTTGGACCTCACTAATGCTCTTGTGGCTGAATGGGAGCAAATCTCTGCAGCAAGGTTTGTAAAATCTCGTGGGAAGTCTGAAAGCAAAGCGAGTGGAGGCTGTTAAAGCAGCGTATTATTGCTGGAATGAAATGAAATGTTCAACATTTACCAACCCTGTTGCACTGACAAGTAACATTGTCATTGGGGGATTCTACAAAAATCCCAGGCTATATTCCCAGAAATTTGATAAAACTGTTTGATACCAACGTTATTATTACATCTATGGTATGGTTAAGGTCAAGGAGGGTCAAAAGAGGAGATGTCACAGCTTAAGCTTGGGGAACAACACATGCGGAGTAAATATCTGGTCTGTACTTGCCTAAAGGCTCACTAGTTGGCACACGATCATGAGGATGATTTATTTTTTTCACTGAGGCATCTGCAGGGAGGGTGTCATGGTAGAAATTACAATTCCGTCTTGAATATAAAGACCATAACCAAATGCTTTTTATTTGAAAATTTTATAAAGTATATTGTTTGTTGGCTGACATTTATTGAAGCATACCCAAAAACTTCTGTCAGGCCGAGCGAACCCAGGTCAGCGAACACCATTAGTTTTTTTCTAGCGCCTCCTGCTTTTACCCTCCAACAATAAAGCTCCAAAGATAATTTACAAATATACAATGGTTGAGTTATGGTTAAAGTTAGGCACAGCCATCCGGTTCTGCCTAGTGAAGCCAATGCAGAAGTGTCTTAAACCTGCATTCTCTCTACTCCTCTGGTTGTATAGAAGTCTATGAGAAAATGACTCTACTTCTCTCTTGATTTATTCCCTCAGTAAACATTGTAAACATGAGTTTATGGTCTCAATCTCTAGTTTCAAGTCTTCTTCAATACAGCATGATGTTCATTTAGTAAATGATGGTTCATTTAGAGTCAAAAAGACCATAAAGCAGTGTATGCTTTAGGGCGGGGCTACTGTGATGAGAGGTCAGAGCCAGAGACGTATACGGCATCTCTACGTCAATCCTCCAAATTCCAACATGGTAACGGCTGTAATCCAACATAGCGACTGTGAAATCGCGGAACTCGAGCCTTCATAACAGCAGTCCAGAAACCAATGGGTGAAGTCAGCATGAATAGGTC